>NC_056667.1:60228951-60532419 GCF_018350195.1 Panthera tigris
TCTTTGCAAAATGTCTTCTACTTTTATCCATGCTATCACAAATGATAGGATTTTCTTCTTATTTAAGGCTGCATGATATTTTATGATACACCTGCATTTAAAAAAGAAAAACGATTGCTAATAAACAATCTAACCTTACACCTCAAGGAACTAAAAAAAAGAAAAAAGAAAAAAGAAATCCCAAGCTGAAGGAAGTAATAAAGATGAAAGTAGAAATAATGAGAGACTAGGAAAACAATAGAAAAAGCCAATGAAACCAATGTTGCCTTTTTGAAAGATAAACATAACCAACACATGTTTAGCTAGACTAAGAAAAAGAAGGGTAAAATTATTAAAATCAGAAATTAAAGAGGACACATTACAACTGATGCCACAGAAATAAAAAGGAACGTAAGAGACTATTTTGAGCAATTATATGCCAAAAATTGGATAATGTAGAAAAAATGGATGCATTCGTAGAAACATACAAACTATCAAATGTGAATCATAAGAAATAGAAAGTCTGAATAGACCAGTAATGAATAAGGTGACTTAATCAACAGTTAAAACCTCCCAACAAAGAAAAACACAGGACAAGATGGACTCACTAGTGAATTGTACCAAATATTTAAAGAATCAATTTCAGTCCTTCTGAAACATTTGCAAAAAAAAATTGAAGAGGAGATAGCACTTCTAATCTGTGATTATTAATTTTATGAGTCAACCTGGTTAGGCCATAGTACCCATGGCAACCAGTGTTTGGTCAAACACTTGTCTAGATATTGCTGTAAAGGTGTTTTCAAAATGTGATTAACATTTAAGTAAGTAGGCTTTGAATAAAACACATTATCCTCCATAAACTAGGTGTATCTCATCCAGTCACTTTAAGGCCTTAAAAAAAAGGATTCAGGTCCTCTAAGAAGAAGGAATTCTACCTCCAGACTGCCTTTAGTCTGTTACATCAATTTGTGCCTCAGCCTCCAGCCTTTTAACTGCTCTGCAGAATTTTCACTTGCCTGCTCCCACAAACACATGAGTCAAAAAGCCAATTTCTTAAAATCCACCATAATATATATATATTTCTTTTCTATTTCTTTTCTATATATTCATTTCTATTTCTCTGGAAAACTCTGACTAATACAACCCCACTTTCAGGATAACTTTAGAGAATTCAGCATATATTTTGTGAAAAGTTCAGGAAATTTCATAATACATTTGGTAGAGGACTTCAGGAACTTTCATTTAGATGACAGACTAGGTGTTTTCATTAAGATAGGGGTCCAGGCAGAGCCCAGCCAGATTTTCTTTTCTTTTCTTTTCTTTTCTTTTCTTTTCTTTTCTTTTCTTTTCTTTTCTTTCTTTTCTTTTCTTTTCGGAACACCAATCTCCTAAAGGGATAATGGAGAGTGTGGTAAATCTCTGCTACATGGCAGTGGCACGTAGATTCCTTAGTCCTGGACTCGACAGAATAACTGAGTGGAACACAGGCTCAATAATCATTGCAAAGTTGCATTTGTTGTAGTGGTAAATGGAGGTGATGGTAGTGGTGGTAATATTCGTGACAATGTGGTATTTAGAAGAGATGTAGAGTCTGGGGGTAGAAATGGACATTCCAAAAACATATTTCATATGCAAGTAATTTTTTCCATTATAAAAGAGAGCACAATTACTAGTGACCAAAAAATGGGAGTTTAATTGGCACTTGATGTATTTTATTTATATTACATGGAAATATTTTGAGGATTTTAATTAATATGATCTTTGTAAATGGTTCCCAACTATTTCTGAATGATCACTAAAATTACAGAATCAGACATGCTGGCTTTAACACCATGTTGTCTGCCATATTGCTGTACATGTACACACACACACACACACACACATTCACAGAATAGTACCCAATAACATCAGAATTTGTCGTGTGCAAAATAAAAAGAATGAAATAGGGCTGTATGACTAGTTCTGATTTACCCTGTTCATTGGTATTGAAATGGAAATAAAATTCTTTGATTTGCAAGTGAAATGCTCTTTTATTACATGTTAACACTTAGTATAACATTTCCATTATTTTGTCTTCACATAAATATGACAAAAGAGAAGCAGGAGACTAGTGCAGTCCTGTTTAATTCTGATTTTAATTTAATGGCATCTAAAATTTCTCATTTGGCCAGTATTCATAACTTTCTACATTTCTTTGTTACTTCAACTGTATTGGGATTTGACTCTATGTGATTGTATCCCTTAAGAGAAGTGTTTCAGTAATTAAAGACTGGTTTGCAACTATAGTTGACCCTTGAACAACACAGGTTTGAAATGCATGGGTCCACTCATGTGGATTATTTACAGTACAGTACTATAAATGTATTTTAACATTTTTTCTTTAGCTTATTTTTGTAAGAATACAGAATACTTACATATAAGGCATAAAATGTGTGTTAAACAACTGTTTATGTTGTCTGCAAGGCTTCTAGTCAACAAAGGACTAGGTTAGTTAAGTTTTGGGGGAGTCCAAAGTTATATGCAGATTTTCAATGTGTACTTCTAATCCCCAAATTGTTTAAGACTCAACTATAATTTATTGAAATTCTCTGACTGGTTTATCATTCAGAAAGCTATGTATTATTTTGATAAGGCCATTAAATAAAATAGCTCCATATAAACATTATAAGTGAATTCAAATTTCCAATTTATTTTGACATGAACTGTGATATGATACATCATATCTTTTACTTCATTCTCTTTGCTATTTTTTTCACATTTTATTTGACCTGCCAGTGGATTTTGTTTTATGGTAACCTGAAATAATACAGTGTTATATTTTTACCCAGATAGATCTTACCTTATTTTTTTTTCAAAAGTATCTAATTTTTGTTAAGGACATATGATAATATTATATACCACTAAAGTGAGACTTCAGTTTGGAATTCAATTAGTTTAAGGAAGGGAGGTGATTTTAGGATCAAACCAAGAAATTTCAATCCCAAACAGCCAGAATTACAAATTTTGTATACATGACAGAAGTTAATAGTCTATCTCTTTATCTTCTACACCTTATAAGAGATTTTAAAATGTGGATAATATTAATAGGCTTTAGCCTGAGCTTAAATTATTATTACTATTATTATTAGGATGAGAAAGAAGGAATTGTTGATTTTTTTAAATCTGATTTTCTGTCTCTGAATTATTTGGACAGGGAGGAAAAACAAGCAGTATGTTTTGGCTGTCAGGGCAATTGCTCAAACATAATTTTGTGGTTGGGTAACTCAAGAGTGGATTCGTTACAAAACTTCTGATTTTTGGCATTTGTTGTTCAAAGTCCTGAAAGCAAAGAAGGATGCCTTGTTTCACAGTGTGCATTTAAAAAACAATGTGGAAACAACGGCAATCTGCATCTCATCACTTTATTGGGATGCTAAGCAATTCTGCAGTCCTCTTCTGTTTAAAGCTGCACAGACTGCAGGGCTCCAGATGTTTGCACGGAAGGGCATTTGCTTTCACCAACATTTTCCTGACCACAGGGGATTCCCAGTTGGCTCTGGACAAAGGCAACAGAGGCTTTGTGTCATTCCAGGTGTCATGCAGCTAGCCCCTAGAGATGCTGGGCTTTTTATGTAGTCTGCCTATTGCTTAACCACCTTTCCCATGAGCAGACTTCTTTAGTGCACTCAGACAGTTTGCAGAGCGTGGCAATAAAATGCTTAAGTTAACATTATTAAGAAAATGTAAACACTATTTTGATAGATGTCATGAGCCTACTCAGAGTACAGAATCAGTTGCAACGGAACAGCTGGCTACTTACTGATTTAAAAAGAGCAGAGAGGCTGAATACGCTGTCTTTTATCTACTTCTTTCTCCAATAGAATTTGGATATGTCCCCAGAGTATTGGTTCAGCCACTTGCTGTGATAAAAGGAAGGGTCTATTATGTGATTAATAGATATTTAGATCTCAAATACAAGTTCTGCATCAATAAAATCTGTAATTTTTTAGCTGTCTTTGATCTCTGGTCTTTTATCCAGTTACTTGATAGAACTAATTATTTACAAATACAATCATTTTTTTATGATGGTTCATCATGATGCTAATCTCTAACTACACTCTTGGCTCATAAAGGTTTTCACATTTTATTTATTCTCAGAAGGTTGCTTTCATTTATTAGACATTTTTATTTTCATTCTTATGGTTGAGCTGGCCTATTCTTTCTGAAAATCTATTTTCAGTGGCTTATAAATTTCCCCTTGGAAGGTCTCATCCTAGAGATGATAATTTTTTGAAATTCTTAGAGAAGTGAATTCATTAATTTTTGAAAATCAGATGCTGAAATCAGTGATGGGTAAATGGAATGCTTAATTTCCTGAATTCTATGCACACTGGCACTATCTTGTTTTCCAATTAGGACAGAGTCGCTGTGGCAATATTTATACTAGTAGATACTTGGCTTTCCTTCCCTCTCAGAACAGCTCACAGAAGGTAGAAAAGCTTATCAGACTCTGTATTCTCTTTTCTGAAACTCAAACAATAAGCAGCCTATAAGCTTTACCTGAATGTACGTTCTTCTTTTTATCAGTCAGAAACAGACAAAAAGAAGCAATCTGGGACTCCATCAGACCCTGATTAAAAGGTTACTTCCCTCCACTAGGCTTTTTCTAAATCTTTATTCTTGTCTTTTGTGGGTTATCTACCATAATCTTCATTCTTTCTCTGTGGTTAATTTTATTGGCTTGTCCTATGAATCCTACTGTGCCCTTTGAGAAACAAATGCTGTCCAGACAAATGAAATACATTATAGGTCAAAGTCTGTTTTATTTGCTTTTGAGAAACTATGATCATCAGGAAATAGAAGAAACCATCCTGACAGCCTCTTATACGCCTTTTTGGAGAGTTAGGAAATCTGAAGACTGAGTGATGTCTCTGAATCCACAACCTATTCTTGACCAAGTGCCACTTGGTACACCTGAAGCAGCTAAAACCACTTGATTTTCCCAAACATAAAACACGCTTTTCCCATGGGCAGGCCTTTTTTATCACAGGTGAAATAAATGAACCCATGATTGTTATGCTTCATAGTGCCAAAGTTTCTGGGATCTTGATTGATGTTGGACATTCTGATGAAGATTATTTGTCCAGGGGGGCAGCTGGATGGCTCAGTCAGTTGAGCAGCAACTCTTGATTTCAGCTCAGGTCATGATCTTACTAAGATCAAGACTTGTGTCAGGCCCCCCTGCTGTTAGCACAGGATTCTCTCTCTCCCTCTCTCTCTCTTCCCCTCCCCCATGCACATGCCTGCTCTCTCTCAAAGTAAATAAATAAGCTTAAAAAAGAGATTACTTGTCAATAAGCAGGATTTTACTATTCCTTACCTGGCTGGTGAATTACAGATATTTTTCTTTTTTTCTTGCACGAGTATATTGCTAAATTACCAAGGGTTTAGAAGAGTTGATATCATATTATGTTATAAATAGTTGTAATGATGGAGTATCAGATATCTGATGAAAGGGAGTTTCTGAATGTTCAAGTATTTGTCTTGATCACATAGTTTGTTAGTAGCAATCTTGATATTTTAACCTGAATCCTCCCCAGATGTCTAGTGTTAACTAGATGTAGATGTCTGGATGCTAGTAAAAACAAACAAACAAACAATAAATAAATAAATACATAAAATGACAATCACAATAAAACAGTAACACCAATACCAACAGCAACATCAAAAATAGTATGTTTATGAAAAGCAATTTTTTATTCTGTATGCATTTTTCATTTCAGTTAATAATTGCAAGAAAGAGATTGCTTTCATGATAATAGGGGTGTTATAGCAATTTTTTCTGTTGTATGAACAAGACTAGCTTGTGAGATTTGGTATCATGGCTCCTCTGTGTATAGCTAGTCATGTTTAAAAGTAACAAGTTTGTTCAGATATTTGGTAATATTTCTTTCTAGATTTGAGCTCCTGTGAGTTGATGATCTGAAGACAATTACTTAAAGCGATCTTCTTTGATGTTTACATCTTTTATTTAAGTAATTTTTATCTTACAAAGACATATTTAAGTTGATAGCTAATCTATGAAGAAGTAAATAATAACACCTTGTAATATGATGTTCATAGATATAGGACACCTCTAGCCACCCTAGTATAATAAACAAATCATAGATAACTTATGCTAAGTTTATGGAAGATTGTAGGATATAATCCTAATTGAAAATTTAAGTTTGAGACAAATAACTCTTTCAAAAAGCTATGGCATGACCACACACATATAACATTTGTGGCAGATCAAACTGTAAATATTGAAAAACCTGGAAATATCTAACTGGGGCTCTTATTGTCATGTATTACAGTTCTCTCAATATATGCAGTTGATGTACATCTATCCAAACATCTAAGATTTCCATAGAGAAAAAGAAATTGTAATACAATTGTTATCTTTTTTATCTTGTTACCTTACTGGGAAAAACCAGTTTTTGGTTTTTTTAGCATGTGTGAAAAACAAACATTAAATAAAAAAAAAGCAAAACATACTTTATTCTCACTCTCGACAGACAGATTGATATAGACATAGATGTAACATAACTAGATAGATGTAGATGTAGATGTAGTTAGAACTGGATCTATAGCTGAAGATCAACACAGATATATAGATCTTCCTCTCTCTTTCTCTCTCTAGGTAGATAGAAAATAGAATATAAGCTTATTGGTCTTTTATTTCACTTTTTTCACCCATCACTCTCTATAATACATAGATAGATGATAGATAGATGATATATAGATAGAAAGATAGATATCATATGTGTAACTATATAAAAGATACTATATATATATATATATATATATATATATATATATATGTAAAACACAATATAACTATATAAAGTTCATCCCCTCTCACTCTCAGGATTGATAAACATATGTTTGATAGATTGATAGATGGATTGATAAATAGATAGGTAATCCAAGGAATTTGCTTAGAAACAATTTGCATGATGCAGCAGAAAGTACCCATTCCCTAAATCTTTGACTAATTGCTTTCAAGATATTTAACCATTCAACACAAGTTTAAGATATGTGTCAAAAACTGTTACCATTAGTATATAAGTTGTTCCATGTGTGAACTCCACATAATAGCTGCATAATATAAAAATCAGTGCAGTAGAAAACAATCCAAATGGATATGTTCATGTTAACCTTGGAGAAACAGTCTTTCCCCCTATTTCAGAGCGGTGATAGATTGTACAGGTATCACAATACTGTTATGTTTCAAAAATCCAGGATGAAAAAATCAGATCTTTTGCACCTTATTATACAGCTATGAAATAGGTGATAAACTCAAAATAACAGGTTTGAAAAATAAATTAAAGATTAACTGGATAAACAAACAATCACCCTGATCCTATTGCAAGCCTGATTGGATCTTTTAGAGATGGCTATTGCTACTGACCTTGTTGATGACCTTGTGAAACTGTCTCATCCAGATGAAGGTGACAATGCTGTTACTGAAAGACACAAATAGAGGCAAGTGGTAGAAGATAGGTTAAAAAATTCTATGAAAGTGCTCAGTAGTGCTCTATAACACATGATAGAAATAAAATCTCTATCAAATAAATACATACAGAAGAAACCTCATAAAATAAAAGCTGAATTCAGAGTTACGAATCTTCAATATATCCGTCTGTCATCTTATCTTCTTTGAATTTATATTTATCTCTCTGAAAGGAAAATATTTCTATTGTTTCAGATTTTTTTTTCTTTTTTTTCAGATTTTTTTTTCTAAATTTAGATCTACAAAGTCAATGGTTAAAGAATTTTATAAAAGCTGACACTGTTAACTTAAAAGCTGCAGTCTATAGAAGCAACAACATTCACAAGTCTATATGTTGTATTTTTTTCATTTCCTAATAATCATTATGCACACTATGTATCCTTTGATGTGTGAGGTAGGGAATCTCTGAAAGTTGTAGACACACACCTCAGGTCATCCAGATGATAAGTTTTGCAACCCCAAACTTCATCTCCTCTCTACATTTCTGGACTCCTTTTTTCAATCTGCTTTGTTTTTGGTCCAGTTTCAGCTAACTAAATCATAGTTCTAAGTCCAGCTCGGAGGGCTGTATAAAAAGTGATATTACCCTCGAAAGAGGAGGCAGAATGCTGCTACGTAGAGCTTGTCCCTGCCCATTTCCTGTGGGTTAAGTAGTTATGATGGATACCATCCAGATATTCTAAAAAAGTTGGAGAAGCCCTCACTTTGTCCTTTATGTTTCAGTTGCTCAAATACATACTTAGAATTGTGGACGCCAGCTGTCAAATGTGAGATCACCAGATGTTCCCAAAGTAAGTGGTTACTATAGGCATAACAATTAAGTTCCGGGCTTGAATTTGTCAATTTGTGAATTATGAGTGGTATTATGAGGGAGCATCACCTTGCTAGCATTCCTTTTATTGCTCCAAAGAGAGCATTAACGTCTGTGGAGGCATATTCAGGACTCATGACTTAGATTGTTTCTATTTATGGAAGCATGGATCAAAATGTGCCTTCTGCTATACCAGAACACCATAGACTGGGTAGCTTACACAACAAATATTTATTTTCCAGAGTCCTGGAGGCTGGAAATCCAAGATCAGGGTGCCGGCATGGTCAGATTATGATGAAGGCCCTCTTTCTCGTTTACTGCCATCTATCTTCTTATTGTACCCTCACAGGATTTAGATTGAGAGAAAAAAAAGAGAGAGAGCAAGCACATGTTACAAACTCTATGATGTCTCTTCTTGTAAGAATTCTAATACCATCATGGGGGCTCCACCCTCATGAACTAATTACCTCCCAAAGGCCCCACCTCCTAATGCCCATCTTACCTACTGGGGTTAAGGTTTCCACATACGAATCTGAGTGGAGGGGCGACACAAATGTGCAGTCCTTATGAAAATGCTTTGATCAAAAAATAAAAGTGATTGACTCTCATAAACACAATAATAATATCATGTTCTTATTTCAAAGCAAGAAATATATGAGAAGGTTAAAATATCTGAGAACATTTATCCTATATGAATGAAGTTCAGGGGCCTCATAGGCCAGAGATTACAGAAAATTTAAGGGGAAGAAGTGTCATTACTTAGCTTAATCTCCCTCTAATGTCCACTAAAGTGCATTTATCTATTAAGACATGAGGTTATATCACATATGACCTGATTTTTAGAATGTATAACATGGAATAAAGTGAGCATATAGAAATAAGAGGTGAATTAGTGGTTGCTGAGCCCCTTTTATATACTAGGCCAAGTAATCAGGACTTTAAATGTATCACCTCATGTAATACTCATGATGTTATGATCTCATGTAATGATCTATTGAAAAGCTCTCACTTTCAGCCATGATGAAATAACAGAGAAACAAAAATGGTATAAAACAGTGATTTGCAGACAGCCAAATTCCATAGCTTTTTGTTATTATTGTTGTTCAGGTAGATTCAGAGTTTGTGACTGATGTAGCTAAAATCTTCAGAGTGGTGTATTGGAGAGAGGTAGCTGCAGAAAGAGAGTGTTGGTATTCTGGAGTGGCTCCTTGAGTTCTTGGCTGAGTGCTGGTTTGCATATATATATGGAAGATAGTAAGATCAGGGAAGTACCATCAGACAGTAATAGAGGAAAAAAAATATCAGATTTCACACAGAGCCTAGAACACTTTGTATTCCCTGATGACAAGGAAATTCTGCTACATGGGGCATAAGATAGAGTTCTCATAAAGGTACTAACATAAAAAGATTTTGCTACAGAGGTGAGGAAACATTAGCCCTAAAGTAAAGGATGCTCAAAATCCCTGCTAAGAGAACTTGAAAGGAAATCTTAGGGGGCTCAAACTAATTACAAGAAATTTAACTACATGACAGAAAAATTATTACACTGGTGAAAAGAATAAAATATCTGGAATCCAACAAGAAAACACATTTGGCATCAGATTAAAAATGATTCAGGGATGCACAAGCAAGACAATGTATAACCAGGAGAAAAAGCTTTAAATATAAAGAGACCCAGAAATAACAGATATAATGAAATTAACAAATCAAAATCATTAAAACTATTATAAATATTTTTCACATGTTCAAGAAGGAAAAAATGCATGAATGTGGTAAGAGCTATAGAAGATTAAAACAAAAACTTATGCCAAACTTTTAAAGGTAAGAAATACAATATTTGAAATAGAAAAAAGAAAATTAACAGCAGATTAGAAACCACACGTGAAAATATTGAAGAATTTGAAAGTCTTGCAATAGAAATATCCAAACTTTAAAAGAACAAAAAGAGAAAAATACTAGAAAAAATGAGCAGAGCTTTAGTGAGCTATAGGACATTATCAGTCATCCTCATATATGGATGATTGGCATTCCATAGGAAAGAAAACAGGCAAGATGCAGAAACAAAGCAAAATGTAAGGGACAGAAATATTTAAAATATGTTAAAAACCAAAAGCCTACATATTCAAGACAAATAATTTCAAGCCAAAGAAATAAGAAGAAAATCATATCAATTAGATCATAATCACTTATGTGTAAATTCATGGTAACAAGTCATCTTAAAAGAAATGAGAAAAAAAGACAGGTTTTATATGAAGAAAAAAAAAATGGTAACATACTTCTTGTTAGAATCATGCGAGTTCCAGCCCCGCATTGAGCTTTGCACTGACAGTGTGCACCCTGCTAGGGATTCTCTCTCCTGCTCTCTCTGCTCCTCCCCTACTCTCACAAGCGCTCTCTCTCTGTCAAAATAAATAAACTTTAAAAAAATAAAAAATACTGAAATAAAACAAATGTTTAATAGCAAATATATTTTTCAAAATGGAGGTAGAAGTGAATTTTTCCCAGATAAACAAAGCTTAGATAATTAGTGAAAAGCATAGGGGCATTACAACAAACATTAATGGAGTTCTTTAGACTAGAAGAAAAAATTTAACAGATGACAATTTTAATCTACACAAACAAGTGAAGAGAATAAGAGGAAGTAGATATATGGGTCAATCAAAAGATATTTTTATCTTTTTAATAAACCTATTCAAAGGATAATTAATTCTTTAAAGGAAAAATCATAACAAATATATTTTACATTGAAAAAATATGTGGAATTAAAATGCATGACAGCAATAACATAAATGTTCTGGGGGAAATGTAAGCATGTGTCATAATGGTTTCATATTATGCATGAAATGTTATAATATTGGTGGATTGTAGTAAATCAAATGAGTATTTTAGATTGTAAAGCAACAACCATTTTAAAAATAATGAGGTATAGCTTATAAGCCTATAGTGGAAATAAAAGAGTTCTAAAAATTTCTCATTAACCTAAAAGAAAGCAGAAAAAGAAGAAACAGAAAAGTATTACATTTAAGCCCAATCATATAGATAATAGCATTAGATGCAGACATTCTAAGTACTTAGGAAAAAGACAGATTCAGAGATTTCCAGATTGATTGAAAAAGTAAGACCCAACAATACACTACAGGAAACATACCTAAATATGAAAACACACACACACACACACACACACACACACACACACACACACACATGTCATTTAAAATTTATAGCACTTATAGATTTATAGCACTTATAGATTTATAGCAAAAAGGTATACTATAAAGACACTGTTCATAAGTCAGCTAGAGTGACTACATCAATAACATAAGAAGTAGATTTTAAGGAAGGAAAAAGTGACTAAAGAAAAACAGGTTACTGATAAAGAGGTCTGCTTATCAAGAGGACATTATACTCCTAAACGCATATGCATGTGATAACAGAACATTTGTGTATAGAAACAAAACTGATAGAACTGAGGAGAGGAATAAAAAACCCACAATTGCATCTGTTTATTTCAAAACCTCCATCACTAGAGTTGGTAAAACAAGTGGACCAAAAATTTGGTGTGGATAGGAAAGACGTGTACAGCACCATTATCCAACATGATATAACTGACATATAGAATAGTTAGTATAATGACAGGAAAAGATACTTATTTTTTTCTCTTGCACATGGGTAAAGCATCTCCTGCATATGGATAGGATGAACCATTTTCTGGACCATAAAACAAATCACAATTTTTTAGATTATCTGAAATTGTATAAGATATGGTTTTGATTCCCACCAAAAGCAAATTATAAATAAATACATAACATATATCTGGAATGTCCCCCAAATATTTGAAAAAAATACTTTTAAATAACTCATAAAATCATTAAAAAATAAATCATAAAATTAGGCAAAAATCTATTTTTTGCTTAATGAAAATTTAAAAAGCAAAATATCACAATTTATTTATTAGAGATAAAATGATGCTTTTAAAGAAATCTATAGCATCAGGGAGTTATTAGAAAAATAGAAAACTTCATACCAATAATCTTCCACCTTAGATTACTAGAAAAAGAAGAGCAAAATTTCTTAAACATAAGTTAACCAGACTGAAGGAAACATGGAAACCAACAGTGATGAATCAATGAGAACCAAAATTAATGTAAAAAGAAATAAATTTATCATTTTCATGCTGTAATTGCCAGGAAAAATAGAAATAAGCATAATTTACCCACGTCTGCATTAAAACAGATGACATCACTACAAATCTATTATGGATAATAAAGAATAATAAAGGAATTATAATAAACATATTTCTTCCAATAAATTTAACAATTTAGATGAAATAGAAAAATTCTATCAATACAAACAAAACTATGTTATAGAAAAGAAGATACCCTGAGTAATTTTATATCTGTTAAAGAAATCAAAGTCATATTTAAAAGCCAATGGAACCCAAGATCAGATGGCTTTTCTAGTAAACTATAATAATTATAATAAATATCTAAGGAAATAGCAACAATTCTACACTGGAAGAGGATGAAAGACAATGAATCTAAATTAATCTAATGGGTCTTACTCTGATTCCTAAATCAGACAAAGATAAAAAAAAATCAATATCCCACAAGAACATAGATTTAAAAATTTAATAAAATTTTAGTAAAGCAAATCCAGCAATATCTAAAATTGATAATATAACATGACAGGAGAGTTTTATCATCAGAGCCCCAGACTGGTTTCATTTTTAAAACTACTTCAATGTAATTCACTTGCATTAAAATTTTTTAAAGAAAAATATATGGTCTCCTTAACAGATGCAGAAAAAACATATGACCAAATTCAACACACATTTATCGTGATAATTTTCAGCAAAGTAGAACATTGCTCAAGTAGAAAAAGGGAACATCCTCGACGTGAAAAAGCATCTACAGAAAACTTACAAGTGGCATCAAACTTAATAGAAGACTCAATGCTTTCCTCCTTGGATGGGCATAAATCAAAGATGTCAAGTCTCAATATTTATTTTCAACTTCTGCCCGGTATAATAAGGCAAGAACGAGAAATAAAGCACATATATATTGAAAGTAAATCACTCAAACCATATTTATTCACAGACAACAATTTTAAATACTAAGAAATTTACACAGACACACAGACACACACACACACACACACACACACACACACACACACATTACCAGAAGTAAATGGTGACTTTAGCAATATTTTAGGATATGAGGTCAACATTTTAAAAATCCATTTTATTTGTATAGAAATATAAAATTGACACTAAAAAGTTATCACTGCAATACTATCAAAAAGAAACAAGAAATTCTTAAGAAAAAGTAAAGAATATATAAATAAGTGGGAAGGTAAACCATGTTTAAGCATCAAAAGCTCAATATTATTATCAATTTATTCCAAGTGTTTTCATTTCAACACAATTCCAATTAAATTCCTGACTTTTTATTTATTTATTTACGTTTTTGCAGAAATCGTTAGGCTAATTCTAAAATTTACATGGATGAAGAGCCAAAATTAAAAAAAAAAAATTAATGTTTATTTATTTTTGAGAGAGACAGAGACAGAACGTGGGTGGGGAGGGGCAGAGAGAGAGGGAGACACAGAATCTGAAACAGGCTCTGGGCTTCAAGGTGTCAGCACAGAGCCCTACCTAGGCTCATACTCACTGACTCTGAGATCATGACCTGAGCTGAAGTCAGACGCCCAACTGGCTGAGCCACCCAAGCACCCCAGAGCCAAAATTTTTGAAAAATAACATTGGGGGATTTAGTCTACTTGATTTCAAGAATTACTGTGAAACTAATGAAGAGAGTAAGGCATTGGTGTTAAGATAGACATAAAAAAAGTAAAAATATTAACTGTCCAAACACAGACCAACACATATACAACTAATTGATTTGACCTAAGATAGTTATTAAGGTAATTCAGTAGGGAAATGGTAATCTTTCAACTAATAATGCTAATAAAAATGGACATTCATATGCAATAGACTGAACATAAATACTTAATCTCATACACAACAACTTGACATGCACAATAGACTTAAATATAAGATATAGGAATAGAAAGCCTCTAGAAGAAAAAAATATAAGAAAATCTTAATGATCTTATTTTAGTTAATAAATTATTTAATAGGACACAAATCACATTAGTTATAAAAGAAAATTTTATAAATTGACTTCTCCAAATTAAAAACATTTTTTCTTAAAATAATATTAAGAAAATGAAAATATAGTTTAAAAATTGAGAGACATTTGTTTGCCAAACATATAACCACTAGAGAATTAGCACCTAGCATATATAAAGCATTGTTAGTATTCAATAATGTGAAGAAGGTCAATATGATTTAAGACACCGTCGAATGATCTGAACAAATATTTTACCAAAAAAGATAAGTGGGTGACAAATTATATACATAATATGACAAAGGATGTAATACATTATTTATTAAAATATGTTAGAAATTAATAAAGTCATTAACCCTTAGGATAATGTAAATTGTTACCATAATAAGACACCTTTACATAACCTAAAATTGAAAAGACTGACACTTTCTAGGGTTTAGAAGATACAGTGGCACTGGCATTTTCATACATTGCTTGTAGTAATGCAAAATGGTACAGCCACTTTGGCTGAAGATGGTTTAGGAGATTCTTTTAAAATTAAATATTTCATTTCCCCCTGCAATTCCACTTCCAGACCGAAGATAAATAAAAATATATGTTGCCATAAGTAATTCAGGTAAATATTCTTAGAAGATTTGTTCATGATAGCTGAAACTACAAATAACCCACATGTCCATCAAATAGTGAAGCATAAGCAAATTGTGATGTAAACATATAATGGGATACTGTAAACAATGTGAAGGAGTGAATCACTGATACATGCTATCACAATGGATCAATCTCAAAAGTTATGCTAAGTGAAATACTTCGGTCATAATTGATTTCATTTGTAGAGCATTAAGAAAAATATAAACCTATTGTTATAGAAACTACATCAGTAGTTGCCAAGGATCAGAGAGTGAATCTGGGGAACTGACTGCAAAAACAAACAACAACAAAAAACCATAATTGCTTATCATGATTGTGGTACTGATTATACAGCTGTATGTATTTGTCAAAACTCATCAGTTTATACATTTTAAATTAATTAATTTCATTGTATATAATCTATACTTCACCAAAGCTGACAAAAATTTGATTTTGAATAAAAATCTCATTGGTTGTAGATATGGCAGTCCAATAAGAAAACTGCTAATAAATGAATTTACTGGGAAATTTCTTGCAATGTTATTCATTATTCTACCCAAGATGTTCAAGATTTGTTTTGCCAATACTTACACATCCTACCAAAGATCCACAAACTTTTTCATAAATGGCCACATAGTAAGTAAATACTTTAGGCTCATGTTTCATACAATCCTTATAGCAACTACTTACTTCTGCTCTTATGGCACAAAAGCTGCCATAGATGATAAATAAATAAATGTGCCTGTGTTCCCATAAAACTTTAGAAAAGCAGGCAGTGATCTCAATGCTCAGTTGTATTTTGCTAACCCCTGTCTAGATTTTGAGTAAGGGAGGGTGATCTCACTTAAATGTTAACACATTTTACAGTTTGACATCTGATTAACACAATTTGCAGTTTGACAATGTTTTGTTTGTTTTGGTCATACCAATTTTTCTAAATATATATATATATATGTATATATTTAATATTAGAAACTTCATTTATCTGTAATTCCTGGTACAATTTTGCTGTCCTAGTGTTATGAAGAAATTGCTTACAAAGTTCTATTTTAATAATGTGCAGCATCTAACTTCAAAATGTTCTTTGTTCCCACAGGGATTACATTTATGTATGTATGTATGTATGTATGTATGTATGTATTTGCACTTACCATTTATTAATGAACATTTTCATTGTTATTAAACAACCACTATAGTACATTAGAGACTGAATTCCTTTGTATGACATAGAATGATTCATTGAACTAATTTCATATGGTTGGATATTTAATTCTTACTAAAATATTTGCTCACATTAGTAATGCTGCAAAGGACAACTTCCACAGAGATTATATCTTAAAAGGGCACCATTGTTGAAAGAATTTTCATGTAATATTAGCAAATATTTTTTTTTTTTTCATTTTGGCCATGATCTGGGCTAGTTCTTTGTTTCAGTCATTTGTTCCATTTGTTCATTTGACAAATGTGATCATTTGAGTTTACATCATGCTTGCTGTTTGGGAATGGTCAGGAAACAAAAGAAAAAAATTCTGCCATTATGGAGATTTTATTATAGGAGAAAGAGGCAGAAAAAAAAACAATAAACATAATGTATTGATAAATTATATGGCATGTCAGCCTATGGTAAGTGCAGTGGAAAAGGAGGCAGAATAAGGAGATATTGGAATATTGGATGCTAGACATGGGGAAAATACAGATTGCTATTTTAAAGTGGATAATCAGGTTTGCCCTGCACGGATGGTGACAAGGAGTGACGAGCCATGCAAGGTATCTGGGGAAAGAGCATTACAGGCAGAAATAATGGCCATGGTAAGAGTATAATGTAGGAATTAGAGAATCTAGTTCAAAAGCCATTGCAATAATCCATATGGGAGATGATGTTGACTCTTGAAAGGTGTGACAGTAGTGGAGATGGTGTTCAACTTCTGGGGATCAGGAACTGAAGGTAGGTCAAAAAACATCCTACGTGTTAGATATCTAAGTTTTGTAAAGAAAGAGGAACATTAAAATAACTCCAAAGAATTTTAGCCTCAGCAACCGTTTGACATAATTGACATCCAAATATTAAATTTTTGACATGATTAAAAGTTAAAAAAATTGACAACATGTAAATAATTATAAATATACAAATTAATCATGTTTAATAATCTAGCCCAAGAGTAAATCGTTTTGGGGAAAAGATATCTCAGCAAAGATACGAAGTTGTGTGCATATCGTATTTTTCTGATTTCTGTACTCCTGTAGCAGTCATTAATATCAACACTGTAGCATTCACCACATCTTGATTGAATTTGTATTTTTGCATGTCTGTCATCTATTGTAGTTTATGTGTTCTTTCATATGAGGGCTCAAATATTATCAGCCATATGTTACACTGAGCATATTGTTTGTTTCATGAAAGGCACTTGAAAAATACTGGTTCAATTATTGTTTGATTAATTTAAGTTCCTGTTAATTGAGCATTTACGGTGTTTCTGGGCCTATATTAAATGCTTGATATGCATTATTATTTTTTCTCAACAAAATCATTTGAGATATATTATATCATCAATCTGTTTTAATGATAATGAGTGTAAACACTGTATTTAAATCATCCTCAAAGTTACATAGCTAATAAGTAGAAGGGTAAAACATATGTATGTATGTATACACACACACACACACACACACACACACACTACCCTCTATAATACTATACCATACATGTGAACTTATTCACAAATCAAAACCCATGGTTGAGGTTTGGAAGGCAGTTTGGGAGTTGGTGTGGATTTTTCACTATCTCTTTGGCAGGATATTGGGAGAAACCTCGCTTTTCCCTTTGTATAACTATTTCCTTACAATACTTTTGTTTCAGCAATACTTTGAGAGACTAAGGATACATTGTAGATACAATGGAAGTCTTATTTATTGGTTGGCCATATGTATACTTATTAATTACTTATCATGTTCTAGATACTTTTTAAACAATGAAAATATTAACAGTGACCAAAATATGTAGCATGCTTTTTTTAAATGGAACATTAATTTTAGTGAAGGAGATAGACAATCAGTATTTAAATAATATGTGTGGCCAATTCCCACATATTTTCGGAACCTTATTTGACATTCAGTTCCTTAGTAAGGATGTTCTTGGCCAC
Organism: Panthera tigris; assembly: GCF_018350195.1. Taxonomy (NCBI): domain Eukaryota; kingdom Metazoa; phylum Chordata; class Mammalia; order Carnivora; family Felidae; genus Panthera; species Panthera tigris. Next base: position 60,247,174 of record NC_056667.1, read on the forward strand.
TCTATCTAAAATGTCTACCACTGCCCCTATTTTATATTCCACCTCCTTGCATTTTTTAAAAGAATTTTTTAATGTTTATTTATTTTTGAGAAAGAGAGACAGAGTGCAAGCAGGAGAGGGAGACACAGAATCTGAAGCAGTTTCCAGGCTCTGATCTGTCAGCACAGAGCCAGCCTGACGCACGGCTCGAACCCACAGACTGCGAGATCATGACCTGAGCCAAAGTCGGATGCTTAACCAAATGAGCCTCCCAGGCTCCCCACTTTGCATTTTTTCTTATCAGAAATTGTTACTATTTAATATTGCTGGGAGCTTGAGGGATTTGGGGCTAATCAAGGAAAACAATATGATCACAGAATCCATTAACATACAAGTTTATTTGTGCAGCTTTTGGATATATTGCATGAGAGAGGAAGTTCCACACAACAGGTATCTGTCCAGAGGCTATAGAGCTGGGGTCATTACTCAAAATCGGAAGAAGGCAAGGGATCTCCTGAGAGAGAGGAAGACTGAAGTAGGGGCTTATGTGTCTATGTGATATTTCTCTGCCCCATGGGAGGGGAGTCTCTGGGTCAGAGAGTTCCCAAGGGCTGTAGTAGCTTGAGCCTTATAACTGTAAAGCCCTATGTTATCATAGGTAATAGTTACTGGATGAAGTTTTGCTAGAGCAAAGGAGGTGGTCCCTAATTGACTAAAATTTGCATGTTTGAGTTTTTTAAATAAAAGATGTGTAAAAATTTGAATTTGGTGCTGGCAGGCTTTTGAGCAAATGAATCTCAGCCTGCAGTGAAGAAATTAACAACCAGAGGCCAATACACTGAGGCTCTTTGGCTTATTCATTTAATAAACACACATATATATTTAATTTATTTATCTTTATTGTCTATCAAAGGTGGTGTTTTTGTTTATATTGTTCTTACCGCAATCTTTGGGTTTGAATATTTTGCCCAGTGCATAGTAGGTGCTTAATAAATATTTGTTAGGTTAACTAATGAGTTAATTCTATGAATGTGAAAAAAAAAAAAATCTCATCCCTTAACAACATAAGGCAAGTAGTTACTTATATAATGAAAAGAGGCAATTAAAGTAGGGGTTCATCTGGGCGCCTGGGTGGCTCAGTCGGTTAAGCGTCCGACTTCGGCTCAGGTCACGATCTCGCGGTCTGTGAGTTCGAGCCCCGCGTCGGGCTCTGGGCTGACCACTCAGAGCCTGGAGCCTGTTTCAGATTCTGTGTCTCCCTCTCTCTCTGACCCTCCCCTGTTCATGCTCTGTCTCTCTCTGTCTCAAAAATAAATAAATGTTAAAAAAAAATAAAAAAAAATAAAGTAGGGGTTCATCAAAATTGGATATTTAAAATAAAAAATTATTTTTGTCAAAATTTATAAATATATATTTATTTGTCAGAATCGAACATGAAAATAAGATTTCTCTGAGAGCTCTAAGAGTAGTTCTGCATTGTGTTTATACAACAAAGAACACAAAAAACACCTTAACTGTGATTTTAAGTTTGGGATATATATTTTTTTAAGATTTTTATTTATTTATTTTGAGAAAGAGAGAATGAGAGAGACAGAGAGAATGGAGGACAGGCAGAGAGAGAGGGAGAGAGATCCCAAGCAGGCTCTGCGCTGTCAGCACAGAGCCGGATGAGGGAGTCAAACTCATGAACTGTGAGATCATGACCTGAGCCGAAATCAAGAGTCAGACACTTAACTGAACCACCCAGGTGCCCCTGGGATATTTTTAATTAGGTAAAAACAAAGATATTTGTAAGGACACAGGAGTAAAAACCATGGAGATTCTTTACATTTTCCCCTTCTTTGACAATTATCTTGTTTGTAATGAGACAAAAATATTTTCCAGTCATATGTCTTTATATAACTTCTAAAACATTTAACTTAGTTTTTCATAAAAAGCATTTTTTGCTTTTAATCCTTCATTATATGATTAGAAGCTGAGATTGCAATAACAAATATGGCCAGTGTAAACATGTTTGGGAACAGACACATTCACTATTGTTAAAGCAACAACTCAACTTGGGGGGGGGGTAGAAGTGGTATTGAGTTCCTGTGTTGTTTCTACTTCTTGTCATGAGGGGATGGATGTCTGTTATTGGACTTGTCTTCCTGCTCTAATAAGTAGAAAGCTGGGCAAAGTGTGTAAAACAACTGTTTTAGACATTGGACAACAGGCAGTACAGGACTCTGATCCCCAGAGAAAGAAAACAAGAGAGGAAATCCATATGATATTTCTGGCTTTCTGTCTGCAGTCAGGAGGGGATCACAGGAAGGGCACATCCATCCTACTGAGCTGAGGAGACAGAGATTAGAGTTAGAGGAGGCCAATGTGACTGGAATTTTTGGAGCATGGTGTGAGAGCTGAAATAGTTGTATAGAAAAAGAGCTCCATAAATTGGCATATAGGTGTGCTTAAGAGTTTGGACTAATGCTAGAACTGCTCATTTGTAATAAAGTACACCACAAGGCTTGTCAAGGAACAACCACAAGGAAAAATTACTGGGGAGCAGAGTGGTGAAAAATGCATATGAGGTTTCACACATTTAAGTTCTGACCAGTCAGAGCAGAATTGTTATTACACCTGTGAGGCATATTTGGTAGGGATCTGAGAGTACAGAGCTTTTCAACTGGGGGCATTTGGCCGTCTGCTAGAGATAATTTTGATTGTCACAATATAGGGGAGGGGGTGCTACTGGCATCTAGTGGGTAGAAGACAGAGAGGCTGCTGAATAGCCTACAAAACACAGATCCTCCCACAGCAAAGAATAAATCATAGGGAAATATAATAGATAGTAACTCAACAAACCACCTTAAATATAGTTCATTTTAAAAAACTAATGTTTGAAACTGAATTGTCATGAACACTAGGTTCTCTATTGCTAATTACATTATATTTTCAGTGAAAAAAAATTGGATATCTTTATGTGTTTGTGGGAGGGGGCAGTCATGTTGGCATAGCTTTACATTTTCCATGATTTAATTTTATCATATATATATATAGTTCATATGATATATATATGTAATATATATCATATATATTTTATCACATATATGATATATATCATATATATTTTATCATATATATATTGTTCATATGATATATATATCATATGTAATATAACATTATCAACTGTCATTTCATGTACATTACATTTATTATCCATAGTGCCGTGTTTAAAGCAGAGAATGTTTGTCAGAGACAGATAGTATAGGAGGCTAATGTATCACTGTCAATAAAGCTGAATGTCTACACAAACCACAGAATTAAATACCTTGGAATAACATTATAAAGTGCTATGTTAGCATAGGCATCAACTGAACTTTGAAAGAGGAATCCCCGGAGGGGGTTCATTTGCATATCATTTACATTGCTACTCTTGTCAATTAGTGCGAACATAAGGAATTCAGTAGACACGTATGAGGCCAACCTAAAAGGAAATATGTCAGTTTATTTTAGCTTCTGTAACAGAGACACACATACAGTATTGCATAGAAAGCAAAAGGTAAAAAGGTCAAACACAAGCTTAATATTTTGGGTGTCTTAAATATTTGAGAACACTAATAATATTATACAAGTATGCGTATGCATATGTGTATATATGTATAAATATAAATAACTTTGCATCTATAGATGGATGGCTATAAAGATGATAGATAGATAGATAGATAGATAGATAATAGATATGGTTTCTTCCTTTCAAACCTAAACTAAGCCTCCTAGGAAGCACAAATAATTTTGATTATTTATTCATATTTCTAAATATTGTCTGAGAAAATTTGGGGGTTTTATAAATTTAAATTTGAATGAAAGCCCTTTTCAAACTTTGGAAATGAATCTCAAAAATCAGTTTTCCAAAACTTGGTATGTAAATTTCCAAATAAATATTTAGCAACACCTGCACCTATTTATTTTTTATTAAGGTTGATTTCTATATTCTGTAGGGATATTTCTTCTACATATGCTATAGACTTGGGTAAAACATGGGAGGTCAGCTTTAAAAACCTGGCATTGTTTTCAATATTTATAATAGGAAGACAAGATATTATCACTTGAGAATGAATTCTAAAGTTCTAAAAACATTCAAAACAGTTTACCTTCCTAATAGAAATAATAATAGAGCTTGCAAAGTCCAGATGCATTATGAATATTGGGCATGGATTTTGTTGCCCTACATCATCATAAACTACCAACTCAACCTTGGCATTAATGTTTTATATAGTCTTGGTATGCTTGTTTTTCCTATTACAGCTTTGGAAATTTGTATAAATATTGAAATTGAATATGATGCTCATGAGACCAGAGCATCTTTATGTTATTGTTACCCAAGGTAAGAATACAATGATATTAGATTCTATATGGATGATTATTGTTTTATTTTATGTCAATAGTGTCAAACCAGGAATTTTTCTTCTTCTTACTCCCTCTGCCTATATGTCATCTCCTTCTATTTATCCACCTTGATTTTCTATGGATGTCTTCAGGGCTAAGGGCCAAGTTTGCAGTGCCTGCCAAATTTTTCCCTTTGTCTTGACTAGGGAAATCAATTGAATGGACTGCTATCTGAAAATAAACTTACAGCTGGGAAATATCAACTCCTGTGTTAGAATGTCAGCTGCTCAAAGGCAAAGGGCATAATATATCTTTATGTGACTGTGAGATAGCCTACTGCTTGGAACAAAAAATGCTTAATACTTATAACAACAATTAGTGAATTAAAATGAATGACTGAATAAGCCTGCTGCACTCCATTTGTTTTGTAAATACGAGAAATAAATCCAAGGTATTTAAATAACTTTCCCAAATTTGTAGCTATTTCATTATAAAAGATTCATAATGAAAGCCAGATTCTTTAAAATACGTTTTCTGTTTTAAAAATTTACTTTAAAAATGCATGATGTAACAGAAATATCAATGAACGCATATAATATTTCACAAATTAAAAATTTCTAAACTTATAAAATCTCCAAGTTTATAAAATACAAAAAGAAATATTTAATTCCCTTTGAATTCTCCTTCCTGACTGTATTCTCCTTCTTCCCCCCAAAAGTAGATGCTCTCCTGAGTTTGTGTTCATATTTTCTTGTTTTTTCTTCCCACAGTTTCATAAAGTATGCATATTTCTAAATAATACCTTTAAATTTATCCTGATTTTGAAATGTATACAAATGCTATAATATTTAATATTAAAATTTTGAGATATATTCATATTGACATATGGATTAGAGTTCACTCATTTTTATTGCTCTCTACTATTCCATCATTTTAATACCTCCCATTTTATTGATCCATCTCATTGATAGATATTTTGGTTGTTTTCAGTTTTTAACTTTCTTATAAGCAATAATGCTACAAACATTCAAGTACAGATTTTTGGGCATATAGTACAAGTATTTCTCAAGATACGTTGTTAGAAATAGAATTGTTAGGTTATAGAATGTATGTATGTTTAACTTAATAAATAATGTCAAACTTTTTTTATAATAGATGTATAAATTTACATACCTCCAGGTAGTATATGAGATTCCTCACTGCTTTACATCTTTGCATACATTTAATATTGTCAGACTTTTTATGTTTTCCTGCATGGGAGTTATGATCTAGTATCTCACTCTTATACTTGCATTTCTTTGTTACTATTGAGATTAAGGATCATTTTCTTTGTTTATGGGATATTAATATTTTATTTTTTGTGAAATACTTGATATGCATGTTGTCAGGTTTTCTAGAGAAATGATGTAGTTGTAAACTTCAGATTCTGGAACTAAACCTCTGCATTCAAATTCTTTCTTTGGCACTTACTATCTATTTGATTGAAGGACATTTCACTTCTTAAGCAAGGATAACAATAATACCTAACTTAGCAGAATGTTGTGAGAGTTACCATTCACTTAGAAAATATTTTTTTTTTAATTTTTTTTTTAACGTTTATTTATTTTTGAGACAGAGAGAGACAGAGCATGAACGGGGGAGGGGCAGAGAGAGAGGGAGACACAGAATCGGAAGCAGGCTCCAGGCTCTGAGCCGTCAGCCCAGAGCCCGACGCGGGGCTCGAACTCTCAGACCGCGAGATCGTGACCTGAGCTGAAGTCGGACGCTTAACCGACTGAGCCACCCAGGCGCCCCTCACTTAGAAAATATTTGTACATAGTTGTACTCCATGTGTTAACTGGTATTATTTCTTCATATAATTCAATTTTTCTTGTTAATATACTTCAAAGTTATAACTTTGGAAATAACTTCAAATGTTATTTGGAGCATACAATTTTTCCATTATTATTATTTTTAATTTCTAGAATTGCTAATTTGCTACTTTCCAAATATGGCTGGTCAAGTTTGATATTCTCTCATTTCTCATTGTTTCAATACTTCTTTGCATTTCTTTTAAAAAATATAATTTTAAAACGTGCACCTTTTAAATTTAACTTTTCATTTCTTAAATTTGTTATTTAATTTGTTTGGGGCATAATTATATATTTTGGAGTGTTTTATCTGACCTTTTCCCATAGTGGTTAGGTTTACTCATACTCCTTTGCTGATTTTCTCTTGAACCCACTTTCCTTGGAACTTTATGGCAAATCTTTGAGGCCTAGGTTTGAAATTATTTCCTCCAGTGATGATTTGCCTGGGCTTCTCCCAAGTGCTTAATTATTCCCAAGGATCATAGTAACTCGGGTCTACATTTTAAAGTCTGAGGGTTGGGGATTTTGAGGAGGGGATATACAAAAATAGGGTAACAGTAGATCTATGTATAGAGTTTAGAGACAATGGTGACACTGACATGAATTTCCAAATTCTTATACTGCTAGGAGTTTTCTTATTTTTTCATACCCTTCACTGAGGTTTCTTCTTTGGGGATATCAGATGTGAGGATGAAGTAGGGGAGGATTGGTAACCTCTCACGTGTTCGGTCCTCTGGCCAACTTCTAGACTAGCAATTATTGGCTTCAGTTTCTTACTTTCGTATTATTATGGATTTTAGTTTCTTGTTATTTCTGACTGCAAAGAAATTTTCTAAATTTCCAGCTATGTTAGCCATGCGTCAAATATATATCTTTATATTTTTCCAGTATTAATAAGTGTACTGTATCTGGAGTGCTTTCTATGAACACTTAATCCTCTGTACAAGCATACGGTCTTTTTGCTCAATAGGTAAATTTAAATTTCTAAAATTAGGTAGCTGGTGAGTATCAATACCTGCTTAGTAAGTTTTTCTATGCAGTTCTAGGAGAGCAGTTCAAGTACATGATTTACATCTGAATTGAATACAAGACAATAGAACCCATCAAAAGCAGGCTATATTTCATTCTATGTAACAGATCAGGAAGTAAGAGAGAAAATAGAAGCCATTTAGAGGAAATGATAGTACATGTGTATAAATAATTTTCCACATATTTATTTTTATAGAGAACACGATTTTTGGGATAGGAAAGAATGGTTGAAAGAAAAGCCTTTACAGTGAAGCTTAGCAAGTACAAATTATCCTACATTTTTTTTTCCTAAGAAATAATCAGTTAGAAAAATTTAAGTCAGCAAAGATGAAAACAGTAAGCCTGGTAGGTCAGATTTTTCTGAAATTGCAAGTGGATAGCCCTTTGTGTTCAAATGGAAGAATGAAGATCTAATATATGTCATTATGGATATTTTAACTGCACATATGATAAATAGAAATATAGTAACTAAGTGTTACACAAGAATAATGTGAGTTTAGACATTTCTGATGTTCAATTTCCCTTTATATGTCCAATTAACCTTTATTTACTGAGAAACCATGGCATTCTAATTTGACTGGCAGCACCAGAGCTGGCGCCAGTAAGGGGAGTTCAGAAACTCTGCTGGAAAATCATGGTTTATTAATACATCATTAAGCACTTTAAATGGATTCCAATGGTGTATGTCTAAGGAAGGAAATAATTCAGCATTTGTTAGTTACTGACAGAGTATAGAATTGAAATTTACATTATGAGCCTTACGTAAAAAATCCTAATGTGCCAGCAATCAAATTACACATCACAAAATGATGTGAATGTCATCTGCCTTTTACCAGGGAGAACTATAAATGTTAATGATTATATACTTTTATCCAGGAAAAAGCATATTATCATATAGTAATGTGATCTAGGAAAGTATGATTGCAAATAAAATAAAAACTAGATTTATGTGCAATATGCTTGTGATAAGCATTTAGTCCATTTATGATTTAAAGCTAAGTGATACCATGCACAGTTGAAGTATGCAATCTGAATTATACTTTGTTTTTAAAAGGAACCCAGTTAATATGATATCTGCGATTTTAAAGCATGATTATATTTTTTCTGTTTTAATATTCTAAATCATTTACAGGAAAAACAATAAGTCTTGAGTTTGGAAAACATTCATATCTTTATTTTAACATTTAATGTCATTCTAAACCATGTCTTCATTTGTTAATTTCTCATGTGTATGTTTTAATTTATGAATTATCTAAGAAATATTATTTGTATATGATTCCGATTAATTCATGCTTAAAGATAAAACATAAAAATGTTTTCTTGGAGATATTTGGCTTTCTCAAATCTTATAGACTATTAAATATTTCTCACCAAACTGGGATACTTGACTATGAATGAATATATTTTGCATGCAAAATGTTTACAGTATTAGAGATCCAAAAATAATAATATTTACATCACAATACCCTGCATCCTCTTCTTTTGGTATAGATCGAACCGTCAACTTTTGTTTTATCTTTGTACATGGATGTTTTGGACCCATTTAACTGATGTACCAAGAGGAGCAACCACAGCAATTAAGGTAATTTGATTATATTGACCATGTCACTTGATTAAAAATATCCTTTCTTAAATTGTATGCCTTGATATTTAGGGAGATCAATCTCTGAGAAATTCTAAAGAACAAATTGGTAGCAGGAAATTTGGGATTGAGTATATGAGCAGTTAGTGCTACTCAAATTCATGTCAACATCACTCCCTTCTTTCCAGCCACTTCTTCTTTCTATCAGCGTAAACTCTGATCTGTGCTATCACATGATACATTGTCACCTTTCATGGCGATACGCTATCTTCCCAACTGAGAACCTGATCACTAAGGAGATAACCATTTTTTGAGGGAAATTTCAATATTTCAATGTACAACATGTACATGGAGTGAGGTAGCTAGGGACGGGAGGCATATTAGACAATCTGTTTTTTTGTTTGTTTGTTTGTTTGTTTTGTTTTAGTTTGGTTTTTTTATAGGCAGAGATAATGACGTGATACTTTAGCAACTAACACAGCTGAGGTAAAGACATAGAATATACTTTGACGTCGTTTGCGATGTTTCACAAGATATTTCCTGGTGGAAACATGGCATGAAAACTCATGTTTCCAAATGGAATTTTCCATATCTTCATTTGTTTCTCATTTATGTATTGAGAACCTAGGTTTGAATAATCAAATTTGTCCAATTTTATAAAATTTGAAAATGTCACATTATATTATAGTCAAGTTCCTGGGCATAAATTTGAGGGTATTTTGGGCTGATAGCTATGCTTTAGGGTGTAACTTCTTTAAAAAAAATGCTCATTATATTTTTCTACTCTCTGGAGATAAATAAGCAATCACATGGTTTTGCAGCATGGTTAATGTATTGATAAACGTATGCAAAAATCTTCTTTATGTCTTTATAGCTTAAGAGTGATATGCAAATCCTGCTAATTTCTACATTAAAAATACCCTTCTCTTTTAAGGCTGCCAAATGAATCCACAAATGTGTACTCAGAATATCTATATTTTATTTCATTTACACTATATAACCCCTGCTCTGAAACATTTTCTATATTGAAAATGAATAACAGCATGCACTAAATCTCTTATTATCATGTATATTTAAAGTAAGTATATAAACGGCAATCAGACTGTGTGAATGAATATGATTCAACAAATAAACAAAAAATGTCAGAAACAATAACAGAGAAATCAGGAATCTTAAGCTGATTCCTTAGTTGTCTTTTGAACCACATTGCCTATACATAAAACAGTATGTAATTTCCTTTCCACACAATATTCACAAGAGTAACAGTCTATATATGGGTAGATTTTAGTGGACTCTGGTGATGTGTAAGGAAAAATAATAACAAAGACTATTTCTGAAATTGTAGAATCATGTATCCATGTAAACTTTTTGCATGATTGCAATTTATGAAAAAATATACATACATTTTGCTAGGTGGGAATGTATAGACGAAAAATGACTATCATTGAATTTGTATGGTAGATAGGAGTAAGATAGAAAGTCAGAAAGAAAAATGATCAAGGAGAGGGCAGTCAAGAGCAAGAAATAAGCTGTGTTTTTAAAATGAAAGTAAGGAAAGTGAAACCAAAGGTAGATGGAGATAATACTGAAAATAGACTGTGATAAGGAAAACTGGAATCGTAAACTCACAGTCAATTTTACACACTGAGCTTCTCTTAGAAATTATAGGCAGGTGATCAGACAACCAAAATAAAGCCTGATGGAAATAGAAATAACTAACATAATGCTAAGAAGAAATTCTTTTATTCACTTGAATTTTATATGCGCACTAGCAACTAGGGGACTATTTTAGATATCCTCTCTTTGGAATTTTTTAACATCAATAATCAGCAATAAACCCCATAGCACTTTCTCTTCCTTCCCATCTTTAAACTTGAAATGGTATATTTTTGAGTTGGCTGGAAACAGAATTGCAATCTATCTTGTGAATTTTTAATCTCAAACTATTAACTCATTAACCCTGGCACTTCAGTTTGTTTTTCTCTATATGTTTGGAAGGGCATTAATGGATAATAAGAAAAAATATAAAAGAGTAATAAAATTAGAAGAACCAAAGAACTTTTTGTCTTTAGCAGGTTTTCTGAGACCCTGTAGTGGTGCCTGTTGTATATGTCTAAGTATATACAGTCAGTTATAGACCATTTGTGTTAAAAATCAATTCTATTCTGTTTCCTGGTAAACTTGATAGGTGACCACCTTGTGGAAACAGAATAACAAAATAAATATGGTAAATAATACATATTCACACATATTCTGTGCTTTCCTAACTTGGTGATTAATGTGCCGTGGATATATACAAAGGGTGAATCAAAAACTTGAATGCTGTTATTTCAACAATTCAAATAAATAAAGAGGAGAAAGTTAACAAGAGAGAACTGAGAACTAATATTTCTTAAACAACAAAAGTAATAACAGCAACAACAAAACAAACCTAAGCAATTGGGAAAAGTCTATCATTTATTGTTTTTCCTGGAAAATTAAAGAAATAAAGAGGGAGAGTGAAGAGAGGGAGAGAGAGAAGAAAGAAAGAGAGAAAGAAAGAAAAGGATGTTTTCAAGGCCAATAAGTAGAGATTAATATAATGCAGTAGCATTGGGAGAATGAGCTAGTAAGAGCCCTGTTAAAAATCAGGAGGATGTTTTCACAGGAAGGCTAGACTTTGCCAGACAGGAGGAGACATGTACAGCATCATCTAAAGAGAGATATAATGTTGCTTCAGAGACCAAAGAGATCATTTGGATTAGAGCAAAAAATAGAAATGGGAAGGAAAGAAATGATAAGAAGCTACTATGTCTCCGGCAGGATGAAAAAGCAGATTTAGAAACATGTATGCAGATAAGAGAAGCCTGTAAAAGAGCTAAGGCATTAATCATGGAAGACTGTAATTACACCAGTGCCAACGAGGCCGACACCAGGAGAATGCCTCTGGAAGGTGGCACACTTGGAGAAAACAGAATTTATAATGTATAGATAATATTTATAAAGAATACATATCTGTATGTACACTGGAGCTAGATTTTGGAAACAGCTTGGTAAAAATGATAAATGTGGTTGGTATAAATAGAATCAATAGGAAAATGAAAAAAAAAAAAGACGGTAATGCATAGTGATTAAATGCCAAGACAGTTTTATGTAGTTCAGCATAAGAGATTCCACCATTCAATAGATTTAGTGAGCACCTACTGTGGTTAAAGCACAAACCTTTAGAGACTAATACAAGGATGAATAACACACAGTACCCAACCTCAAAAACTACAGTTCAAATTTATGGAGTATTTACTGATGTTTAGTGAGCATACCAACTCTTTCATTTATAATAGTCTATATCCAGCTGGATTGAAAATAACACTCTTTTTCAGTCTAGGCTAGTGATCTGAGTAAAAGAACTCCATAAAGCTTGGGTATATTAAAGAAGTTATATTGAGGTGGGAACACCTGGGCAAAATCAAACAAACAAACAAAAAAACAAACAAAAAAACAAACAAGGCTGCGCCATAAACTGATTTCTTCATCAGAAATGCCAAAACACAAAGTAGAAAACAAAACCAAGTAGGCCCTCTCTCAGGTCTCTCAGGCTAAGTATGTAGTTTCTTAGGTCAGCTTTTTTGTATACAGTTGTACAAAGAAGTATTTTAACACTCTATGTAGTTTCTGGCCTCTAGTTAGCTGGATTTGAATTCTTAATCCACACTCAATGTGTCTTGGGACAAGTTACTTATCCTTTCTGTGTCTCAGGTTCTTAAACTATAAAATTGGGCCAATAATACTTGTCTCACAGATTCTAACCACTGTAGGGATGAAAATGGAAAATATGCAGAAATAATTTAGAATAGTATCTAGCCCATTGAAGGACTAAATCACTGTTCCTTCTTTTTTCTATCTCCATTGCAAAGGTGGCTGCCTTTTAGTTCCAGAGTTTTTATTTTACATAATCTTCAATTTTAGCAACATGCCAGGATTAAATTGCAGTCTTTAAATCTCTGGTCTAAATATCCAGAAGAAACAGACCAATAATCATAAAATAACTAAGCATAGTTGTTAAAGATCTATTATTTAACAAGGTTACAAGTCTAGGTGGTTTTACAGCTGAGTCAGTCTATCCTTTGGATAAGAAGCCACAATTTTATATCTGATTCCAAACAGTCAAGATAATGAAAAAACATGCAAACCATCCCAGTTCACTGTACAAAGTTAGCACAATTTTAACAGCAGAGCATAATAAAAATATGTGCACAGGCATGTGCAAGCACACAGAAACATTCTCATGGAAAAATACCACAATCAATTTGACATGTATATATTTATAGAAATTTGAAAAAAATGTGTTGAAAGGTTTAACTTTTTATTAAAGGCATAATACATTTTGATAAAGGTGATTTTTTTTAATGTTTATTTATTTATTTTGAAAGACAGAGTGGGGAGGGGTGGGGAAGAGCTCAAAGAGAGGCAGAGAGCAAATCCCAAGTGGGCTCTGTGCTGTCAGTGCAGAACTGGGCGTGGGGCTTGATCCCAGGAACTGCAAGATCATGACCAGATGCTCAACTGTCGAGCCCCCTAGGTGCCCCAAGTTGATGCTTACTTATTTATTTATTTTTATTTTTTTTTAAGTTTGTTTATTTATTTTGAGAGAGAAAGCTCATGTTAGCAGGGAGAGGCAGAGAGAGAGGGAGAGAAAATCCCAAGTAGACGCTGTTCTCAGCTCAGAGCTCCACTAGGGGCTTAATACCCCAAGCTGTTACATCATGACCTGAGCCCAAGTGAAGAGTTGGACGCTTAACCAACTGAACCAGCCAGGATCTCCATGGTGATGGTTTTTTAATGTGTCAACATAGCTAAGCTAAACTACATTTCCCAAAATTTCTTTCTTAAAAATGTGTTTATGATTTGGGTGAGGCACAGTGTAGATTCCTTCAAAATTTGTGAGGTGTACGAAAAGCAATAGCCATTGTGTAGGGCACACATTATTACAGGTAAGCTGGTGGTAGCTGGGCATGTAATTCCTTCCTTTGGATCTTTTCTTAGCATCTCTGAATTCTGTCCAGGTGTATGCCTTTGTGATAAAGGGCCAGGCTTCTGCAGAATAACCTTATCACCAGGGCAGGTGGCAATAATAATAGACACAATTTCAGTCCATTCTTGTGGAAATCTATCTTCAGCTTGTTGGTCCCAGCCTGCCTGTGATCTTCCCTTCCTGACTACCTTCCTTGTAAACTTCCACCACCAGCATCAGAGGCAGAGAAAACAGCCTTCCAGACTGTTAAGTCAGCTCTTACAATTGCATAAGCCAGTTGTCTATAACAGTGCCTAAATACATACTAAATATATACTATATACACTAAATATATGCTATATTATATTCATATGTGTAATAAATCATGTTAGTATATATTATGTATATACATATATACGTATATATGTACATACATATATATGTATATATGTATGTACGTATATATGTATATACATTATAGGAATTCTCGAATTGGTTCTCTAATTGGTTTGATTTTTTTTTTGAAAAATTTTTTTAATGTTTATTTATTTTTGAGACAGAGAGAGACAGAGCATGAACAGGGGAGGGTCAGACAGAGAGAGAGACACAGAATCTGAAGCAGGCTCCAGGCTCTGAGCTGTCAGCACAGAGCCCGACGCGGGGCTCAAACTCACAGACCGTGAGATCATGACCTGAGCGAAGTCGGACGCTTAACGACTGAGCCACCCAGGCGCCCCTCTAATTGGCTTGATTTAAAAACACTAATGATTATTTCCAGAGGTATAGAAGATACTGATAAGCCATAGAAGGGCAAAAGACTTACTCAGATTATTACCTTTAGTTAACTATAATCAAGTATCTCTATATAGAAGGTGGAACTGCGGGTGACCAATTATTTGCTACCTTACAGCATTTTAGTGAGAAAAAAAAAACCACGTAATGGAATTGGTTGGGTGTTTATAATTGTGCTGGAGAATTTGGGGAAAGAAATTGAAGAGCTCAACCTTAAATTCCAGTTCAGAATCTGCATGAAAGACCTAAAAACATCAATGACTATTCTTGAAGAAACCTCTGTCTCCTATAACTACAAGGTCAAGATTTCTGAAAATTAAACCCAAGGGCTGAATTTTGCAAGTGATTTAATTACATTGTAAATTAAATTTCCATTCTTATAGAATGGCTTTTTAAAAAAAATTATGTATAGCTGATACAATGTTACATTAGTTTCAGGTGTACAAAACAGTGATTCAACAAGTCTATAAGTTATGTTCACCATAAGTGTAGCTACCATCTGTCAATATACATTGCTATTACAGTATCATTGACTATATTCTTTTTGCTATACCTTTTATTCCATGACTTATTCATTCCATATCTGGAAGCCTGTATCTCCCACTCCCCTTTATCCATTTTGCCCATCCTTCCATACCTCTTCCCTCTGGCAACCATCAGTTTTCTGTATGTATAGATCTATTTCTGCTTTTTTTTTTTTTTCAGGTCACTTTCTCAAAGTCAGGGCATTGATCAGGGAAGAATGGGATCCTGAAAACTGGGGTGTGGACACATGGGAAGAGTCCAATAAAATTGGGAATGTCAGCAAAATCTATAATGGGGAAGCTTTGGAAACCAGAATTCTGCTCACTTTCTTTTGCCAATAGAAGCAGTCCTTCCACTCCTGCATGAAAAGTTTAGTCCCCCTTGCCCTGAAGAATCTATAATGACCTTCCTGATTTTCTAATCACTTCTGATTCTTCTCAGCACCTATCTTTACTATATCTCTTTGCTTCTAGATATATAACTAGATTCAAGCCCCAGCAGACTCCAGAGTGAATTATAAAATGGTGTGATCCATTAGAAGGATCCTAATAATTAGAATGGGGACTAAAAACAATGCCATTAAATCTGGGGACATTGAGACATTAAATTCTGTTGAGTTTTCTTT
Source organism: Panthera tigris (assembly GCF_018350195.1). Taxonomy (NCBI): domain Eukaryota; kingdom Metazoa; phylum Chordata; class Mammalia; order Carnivora; family Felidae; genus Panthera; species Panthera tigris. Next base: position 60,262,914 of record NC_056667.1, read on the forward strand.
GACATTACAAGCAGTCCTTCTATTCCTGAGGTTAAACCTGTTTTGCCTGATGAACATACAATGGCCTCCCCTGAAGTAGTTGTCTCGAAAAACTTTTCTGGTTCTTCTAGAGACCATCCCCACTCCCCTCTTTATCTCTTGACCTAAAGCTAGACTCAAGTTCCAAACACACCCCAAAGGGTATGGTACAAAATGTGACACATAAGGAGATGCCATACACATCAAAAGAACTGCATGTTTTTTTCTTATTTATATGGGTAGAAACCTGGAGAATAAGTGTGGAGTTTGATTTTAAGGGTGTGAGATTAAGGTAAAAAGGATGTAAAGTTAGTTCAGGTTTAATTTGTTCATATGGCCCCCCTAAACAGAGGTTCTGTATTTATTGTGTTAGCCCAAGGAGTTAGGCAGGACTCTAAAAGATTGTTTAACTGGCTAACCAGAACTTGGACCAAAAGGTGGCATACACTAAATGATGTTGTCGAAATACCAGAAATTCATTAATACACTGTAGAGGAACATATCCCAAGGCTTAAGGAGATTGGAATCCTAGATAATTTTATCATGGAAGACGTGATCACACTCCCCAAGATAGTCAGAAACACATAATTTTTACCAAAAATATAAGAAATAAATTGATTTGAGCAGCCCCATCATCATTGAAGGTCTCTGTGGTTTCCCTTCTTTGTTGTTCAGAAATGGTAACTGCTACCATTGAAGGGGGAACACTAAAGGCAATGAGAATAAGAGAATCCTAGGGTAGAGGAATCAAATGGTGACACTTATTTACCAAAGATAAAGTGATTGTGGTTGTAATAATGGACAATGGAGGCAAAACAGTAATCAGAATAATCTTGCTTGTAAAGACCTTTGACATTTGCTATTTGATCATGGCATCCCTAGAAATTAAATATATGGGAAGCCTACTATATTATTCACATGACTATTCCATGTGGTTTGAGCTCACATTACAGGCACATGGATTCCAGGAGGAAGAAATGTTTGAAATCAGAATTCTAGAATATGATCTCTGACATATTCTATTAGCCAAAGCAGTGCTGGATGTGGGTGTTCATACAGGAAAGGAAGAAGCTTGTTGTAAGAGATCAACGATCACAGTCAACTCTTTGGCCACAATGATCCATATCCCTGTTATATGCAAAATATAATCAAGTCCTCCCCTAAGTTAGAGCAGTGGCTTATAAGATAGGATATTATCATCAGGTGTAGATGAGGCTCCTCAGATGTAGCACCTTGGAAGTCACTTCTCAAGTGAATTTTTCCATTTACAGAGAAGAGTTATCTTTTCCCCAACAAACCCACTATATGGTGTTGAAAAAGGGATAGCATAATCACAACAGATATGCCAGTTCATAAAGAGGACACTTAAAGACACAATATAGTAAACAGTAGATGGAAGTACATTTTGAAGCCCAACTGAACACATGTTACCATTCCCTCCAACTCCAGAGTCAAGGACTATCTTTGCTTGGGACTCAGTTCTCCCTAGGAGAGTTGTCAATTGCTATTGGTTCTTTCATCTGGGATTTTGACTCTGCCCTCTGATACATCCCTTATTTCCACTTGAAATGATCCTTGGTTGCAGATAACTAGGTTTCTTTGCTTGCATGTAGGAAGATTGGGGTCCAGTGATCTCCTTATATATTGAACTACATTCCTTTTAATTAAAAATTATGTAATTCTTTAAAACTTTCTGAGAGCTTCCTGCATATCAAACTATGATAAAAATATACAAAAGCCTCAATCAGAAATGCGTTTGAAAGAGTAGCCCTCTCTCTACCTGACACTAAGTAAGATTCAGGGTGCTGCTATAGGACAACAACTACAGAACCCTGAGACATATTTCTGTCTAAATGAGAGGATCTGTAAGCAAACCACTCATCTATCCAGTGTTTCAACAAAGACGCTTATAGACATATCTTTGATCTTATACCTGAGGTTACAATTTATAGGAAAAACCTTAAGTTAAGATTGGATCTTTGCCCCAGGCTTTAATTAACTGATTTATTTATTTTGGAGCATCTCTTGTAGGCTGGAAAAACTATAATGATATACAGCTTGTTCTTCCAATTTGGTATATCTTTGGTTGAAAATATTTTCTTAAATTTGCTATGAAAACAAAGCAGTCCCTTCTTTAGTTCAACACTCCTATCTATCTAGTTTATCTATTTAGTTATCTACTTGTAACTAAATAAAACCAGTTGACAGCTTCCCTATTTGATTTGGAAATCTATTAGCAAAAGTGTTAGAATCATTAGGTATAGTTTTATATTCTTTGATGATTCATTTAATATACCAACTTGGCTAGACTATGGTGCCAGTTGGTTGGTCAAACTGTAAAAGCATTCTTTAGACATGATTAAGATTTAAATCTGTAGTCTTTGAGTAAAGCAGATTACCTCCCATAATGTGAGTAGACCTCATTCAATCAAGTAAAGGCCTTAAAATGAAAGACTGAGATTTTCTGAAGAAGTGATTCTACATCAAGATTGAAACATAGAAACCTTGCCTGGGATTTTTGCCTGCTGGGCTACCTTACAGATTTCAGACTGTAACATTAATACAAGTTTTTACTTAAACATCAAACTCCACACTTATTCTCCAGGTTTCTACCCATATAATAATCTTCAGCCTACTGGCCTACCCTAAACATTTCATACTTGCCAGGCTTCACATTCTATAATCATAGTCATATGAGCTAATTCCTAGAAATAATTCCTTAAAATAAAGGGTAGAGGAAGCTACTAATTGTTATAAGCCCTGGGTTTAGAAGCCCCAGGATATCATATCTGCCACATTCTATTAGATAAATAGTCACAAGGTAAGAAAAGATTCAAGGAGAGAAGCCACCTATTTGCACAGATGTAGAGAGGGAATTAATGGTGACCATTGACTTACGAAAGGAATTCATGAATTCATCAAAGGAATTGATGAATACTATCTACCACAAGGATAACATAATAAAAGGTGAAATACTAATGTTATTCTCTATATGTGAGAAAGAGATTGCCTACTATCTTCACGATTATCCAAGAGTTTATAGTTTAGAAATAATGTAATCAAAATGGGAGATAAAGTAAATGTACAGATTTTATTTTCCAAAGATAGTGACAACAATATCTGCCACTCTACATACTTTTCTTACAATATAACCTTGATACTCCTTCTATTGAACTATAGGGGTTATAAAATCTCCCCTTGAATCTGTGAAACACTTTATGACTGCCTCAACAGCCAGTAAATATTGTGCACTTTCAAGGCAAAATTTAAAAGAAATATTATGCACTACTGCTTTATTCCTACCCTCATGGTTTTAAGCCAGCCACCATTCTGTGAGGAAGCCCCAGCAGTCACATAGACATTTTCTGGTTGACAGTCACAGCCAACACTGCAGTCAACAGCCAGCACCAACTGATATGTGAATGAATGAGTCTTTCAGAGAAGCCTAGCGCTCAGCTGAGCCAGCCCCAGCCTTTGAATATTCCCACCCTAGGCCCAGACATGGTGAAGGAGAGAAAAGTCACCTGTGTTATGCCCATTCCCACTTCAACACTTACAAAAATCTGTGAAAATAATAAAATGATTGTTATTTTAAGCTTTACATTTTTAGTTGACATGTATTTTCATGCAGCAATAGATGACTGATACAATAATCCTTAGTAATGAAAAATAAAATTTGCATGTTCTACAGTTGTCTTAATGGTAGGTAACTTCTATTGAAATGTAGTAAACACTTTGTATGTGTTATATAGTTTGGTCAGTATAGTAACTATACTTGTAGGTACTATTGTGATTCTCATCTGACAGGGGAGGTAACTGAAGCACAGTATGTTTAAGTAAATTCTGCAAAATCATGATTTGACAGAGCTAGAATTTGAACCCAGGTGTTTAATTCCAGAGCAGAGATACTTATCTCATTTCCCTCACCAGAAAACCTAAGACAAAGGGAAGGGAAGTTTCCAGAATGAGGGATGAGTGAGAATAAGGACTGACCTGGAAAATAAATAGAATTCAGCACAGTAGAATTAAATGAATTAAGTTAAATTAAGAGACAACACGATGAATTTTAGTGAAAGCAGTGATGAAATCTTAACTAGGACCCCAGTGAATTTCATTATGGTAGAGAAGCTATGCCAAGCATCCATGAGGTTATACCCTGAGGCTTTTTTTTTCTGATTAAATCTAAGTCATTGTAAAAAAATATGACTTTAGGTCTCTTCTCCAAAGATAACTAGAAAAGAAAGGCAGTGCTTTCAATTATCTTATTCTCTTAGTATTTATTTTATTTCCTTCCTATGCTTGGTGGATACACAGCAATAAGTATTATGTATTTCAAGGGTGATTTTGAGAGGGCTAACTCTCCATTCAATATATAATTGTGTATATGTGTGTGGGGTGGGTTGGGCAGGTGTGGGTATCTGTGCACACATATCTTAATCCTAAAGAAACATCAAAAGTCTAAATGATTGGCTCCCAGTAATGAAGAAGAATTCCTAGGCTTTTGGCTTACATAAGTGGGTACATTGAATATCAATCATTGAGCTCAGTTTTGACCATATGAGTTTAGGGTGCTTTTGTATTATCATAATAGAGCTATTTGATAATAAGTGAAAATGTAGATCTGTAACAGAAATCATGGTTGGATCAATATACAGATGATATTTAAGCTATAAATACAACTCATTTTAATGTATTTATTCATGATCTAAAGTATAAATAAAAATGTATACATGATACATTCTATAAATCTACAGAAGCTTGCTTTAATGAAATACTGAATGTATTTTTATTAAAGCGAATGTGCTTACTCTAATATAGAGAGGAATTCACTTTTACACAAATAAAATATCATCCTAACATGATGCAAATATGCAATCATATACTCAAGGTTCAGTAAAGAAAATATAATCCCTTATAGACATTTCAAACAGGATAATTTGTGATCAGAAAAATAGGTGCTTATAAAATAATAGAAGTCAAACAAGGGTGCCATAAGTTGTCATTTTTTCCCACTCAACACTAGTTTTCAGGACACTAGGAAGTTACTTTTGCCACATAATTACTGTCACTGCCCAGATCAGGAACTATAAGAAATCCCACCTACGCAGTTATCTGTAGCGCCGAGGCAAATAATTTACAAAGGAACTCCTAGTTGTTAAAAAAATCTGTGGAAGCCCATGTGGATGCTTGTCACTGCTGGAGGAGCATTGATGTTTTCTGCTTCCCTTTTACCTTTCAGATCTTGTATAAAGGGCTCTCATTGGAAAAAATGGCAATCACATCCCAATACCTAGAAGTGAAGCATGCTGGCAAACACAATAGTCTTTCAGAACTTGTGATAATGGAGAGCACATAGGAGAAAGTGTGATAAATTCCATTTTGAGCTCAGATAACCCCTTCAGCTACATTAAAAGAATCTCTTCCCTCAAGATTTTATTTTACACTGAGGCTGTGAATGAATATTTTTTATGTGCTTCCTAAATAATTTCTCTCTTTATAGTTGTGTCTATACCTAACTAGAGAGAGAAGGGGTGAAAGTAAAATGAGCTCATAACAATCATAATTAGACCAGTCTTGGCATGAGGTTAGAAACTTAGCAAAATGTATTGTAGAAGACAAAAGTTGAGAAGAGAATCTGGAAGTTTGATCCAACCACATAGAAGCCCACCACCTTGGGGGAAGGGGCAGCGTATAATGTAATGACTTACTCTGTGAACCAAGCAATGGTCAATGCTCATTGTATTCCAGTCTCTTAGTATACGGCATAGTGATGAAGAACAAATGGCCATTTCCCCATACCTGTTCAATATTCATCTCAAATGTCATCTTTTCAAGCCTACACTGACCTCATAAAGCTATTCAATCAGTGCTGAACACTAAAAGAAGACTGTACATGTTTCTGAAATAGCATTTTCCACATTTCTATTGTATTGTCTGTACATATTTGTGTTTTTTCTTCAGAGAAGAGCTCTTTCAGGGTAGATATGTCTTTTTTCATTCTTTGGTGAGTGCAACTTAGAATACCAGGAAGTGTGGAACAATTAACTTATAGCAGAAAACTACAAGAGCTGGGCCAACCATCTTGGGTTGAGAAAAAAAGGGATAGAAAGAGAGAGAATAAGGGACTCAGTCTGTGTGTGTGTGTGTGTGTGTGTGTGTGTGTGTGTGAACGTGCACAACAGGTAATTTACAGTTTCAAGCCTTGCACAAACTATCAGAGTTCCTTGCTAGAAGGGCATGATACTTTATAGGAAATAAGATTAGATTCAAGATTAAAGAATCTTTCCTAATTTAAGAAATGTGGGGTCACCTGGATGGCTCAGTCGGTTGAGCATCTAAATCTTGATTTAGGCTCAGGTCATAATCTCACAGTTTGTGGGTTTGAGCCCTCCCTTAGGCTTCAGACTGACAGTGTGGAGGCTGCTTGGGATTCTCTCTCCCTCTTTCTGCCTCTCCCCCACTCATGCTTTCTCTCTCTCAAAATGAATAAATAATCTTAAAAAAAGAAAGAAAGAAAGAAAGAAAGAAAGAAGCAAAGAAAGAAACAAAGAAAGAAACAAAGAAAGAAACAAAGAAAGAAAGAACGAAAAAGAAAGAAATGTGTAGTACTTTCTCTCCCAGCAATAACTATGGGCATTCCTTCCTCTATGTTCTTTCATGACACGTAATATTTAATTGCTTTTATTGCTTATATACTCCTATGTTTTATTATGTTTTAAACCCCATGAATAGGCTGCTTTTATTCATCATGGTCTCTTCAACACGTAACACAATACATACAGTATAGTAGTTTGTCCCTAAGACTGTTCATGTTGAGCTTTAGAAGAAGAGGTGAATTAATTAGGCATACTTTTAATCCGTTGTGAACTATTCATGTTTTAAACAGCCCTCTTTGGGAAAAAAAATGTATAAATTGGCAACCCATAGGGTGTTAGAATGTCAATTTCCACAACCATCTGTACAGGAAATATGGCTGATATATTTTTTTTATTATGGTATCATATCTTAGACTATGGCCACAAGCATTTGACAAACTGAATAGAAATTCTAATGGAAAATCCAAGCATCTTAATCACCTGTCTTAGGTGTGCATATCAGAACATACCAAGAGAAGAGTGAGCCTTCAGTCTTTAACATATCGAATTGGACATGTGTAAGTCATGAGTGAGGCAACATAGGTTGAAGACTCAGAATGAAAATGATGTTTTATTTCCCCCAAATTTGCTGGAAAAAACAATTAGGGAATAATTAAACACACAGGCACATACATGAACTCACACACAGTTGTGAAAAGTACTCTTTATTTTAAAAACTGTTACTGATAGGTTTGCAGGAGAGTATGAAAAGGGTGTGTTTTTCTCAGAAGCAATCAGGATAATACAACATTTAAGATAATTAGGAGCTCAGTTTCAAATAAACTCAGATTTTTGAGCAAATCTCTCTTCTTGTACTTCAGGTGACCTTTACAATCGGCAAAACAGAGAATGAGTCTGTAAGCCATTTTGATTCAGTGATGTGAGAGCTCCAATTCCTACAAAAAGCATAATAAATGCACTTTCTTATGCCATTAATGTAGCATTTACATATTTATGCTAATATCTGTTCCTCATAATCACATGAAAGATATGCAGAACTAACAGTGTTCTTTACAAATGCTGTTTCCAAAACTATTCTTTAATATATATAACACAAATAAGTACTAATAATATATTGTTTATATACTAATACACTAATCTAAATATATTAATATATAATAATATTAATGTACAACGTATAAATATATACATATATCTCCCATTTTATTTTTTCTGCCATTGGCACAGCCTTAGTAATGTGATTTCCTGGTTATTTGGAGAACCTAGATAGAGTACACCACAATTTCCCCATGGTTCTCTAACTTTGATAGGAATTTGAATATGATTTTCCTATCTGACCTGTTCTTCTATCTATCCCTCCTCTTTCTATTATTTGTTATTATCTGTCATTGTCTGTCTCTCTCTCTCTCTCAACTATTCTGCTTCAGATTAAAGAAACTCTTGAACATGGATATGAGAGACGATCCCAAATCTAAGATACAACTGTGGCCTGCTTCAAGAAATGTGTATTTGTGGGGCACCTAGGTGGCTCAGGTCATTAAGGGTCAGACTCCTGATTTTGGCTCAGGTCATGATCTACAGTTGGTAAGGTAGAGCCCCATGTCGGCTCTGTGCTGACAGCGTGAAGTGTGCTTGGGATTCTCTCTCATGTATCTCTCTGTCCCTCCCGCTTTCTCTCTCTCTCTCCCTCTCTCTCCCTCTCTCTCTCACAAAATAAATAAGTAAACTTTTTAAAAAATGTTTATTTGCAAAGACAAAATGACATCAAAAACAATAACAAGAAAAAATAATTAGTTCTGGCTTTTTTCCTTCACTACTACATATCATATTATCTAATATACTTCATGGGTGGGAAACTGGGAGAAGCTTCTTCATAAACAGGAAGTCAGTACGATGTGATTATAGGAAACAAAAAATGACCCTACTGTTATGATCTACAGATGAAATCCTACCTTTACATTTTCTTTTTAAAAAAGTGAACAAAAATTTTTAAACATTAAAAAAAGTGAACAAAAAAGTATAAACACATTAATTCCAACTATTTGTCACAATCTTGAATGATATAGTTCAGTCATATTCATAATTTTCAAGAGCTTCTTTTTACCTAAGGAAATTGTAATTTCCATTCTGAGCAATAATTAACTATGTAACATGAGATGCTTAATTTTCTGGCTTTGAATTATAATTTTAAAAATAAATTTTAAAATTCTACCAAGAAAGTTTACCAGTTTTTCATTGAGAGCAGACATAGCATGCATGCCTTGGTTTTATGACATTAAAAACACCCACATGGATTGTATGAGTTGAGGGAAAATCCTTATTAGATCTGATGGAAGAGTCTCTAAGCAGTACCACAGTATAAATCCCTCAGGAATGTATGGGAGTGTTTGGGGAAGACAAGATCAACATGACATCCCAGGAAGTAATGCGCAATGAACAAAAAGTGATGTCAAAGATGTAGTCTTGAGCAATTTGAGCAATGTTAATAAGGCCTGCAAAGTCTTGGTAAGGATTTGGGATTTTTTTTTCTTAGACAGAATGTGTGTGATCAGGGGACTGGAGGAGAGGTTGACAGACAGAGGGAGAGAGAGAGAGAGAGAGAGAGAGAGAGAGAGAGAGAGAGAGAGAGAATCCTAAGCAGTGTCCACATTCAGCACAGAGCCTGACAGGATCCCACAACTCTGAGATCATGACCTGGGTGGAAATTGAGAGCCCAGTGCTCAACCGACTGAGCCACACATGCACCTCAGGATTTGGAATTTTAAGGGTCACTAGAAGTCATGAGAAAGACGAAAGTGGTAGAATTTCATGATCAGATTAATTAAAGATTAATTTCAGACAAATGCCTTCAAAAACATTATTTCAAAATAAGATATACACACACACACACACACACACACACACCCCTTAGTATGTTAAAATGCATTTTCTACTATTTTTCTTCATTTCACGTTTGAACATCATGTAAAATGTGGAGAAAATAGGTTGATATACAGTCTTCAAAGGCAAAGACAACAAAGTTAACATCCTTTGAGTTCCTGCTGATGTTTTAAAAGCTACAGCATCCTACTGATATTTAATCTTAGGGTAATATTTTAAGCCTCCCCCTAAATTGGGGTTTTATATATTTAGGTTAAGAGAATTAAAATTAGTTTTCTTTTGGTGTGTTCATCCCTATAAAAAATATCTTCAACTTTTATAAAAATAATAACACTGCTGTATATTCTTCAGGAGACAAAATCATAAAGATAAAAAGATTTGCCTGGGGTCTTACAGCTAGCTTGTGGAAAAATCATTATGTGAGCTCTCATTCTCTTACCCCAGTGGCCAACAGTCTTATCATTACATCAGTGTTGCTCTTGAAATAGCATCATTGAGAGTTTCTGCACCATTCTGCCCATGGTAGACATGGACTCAGGAGATCCAATCAGTGGCTCTCCTTCTCTGTCTAGTGACCAGAAATTAGCATGCCTTTGCAGATTTGGGTACTTTTTATTTAACTTCTTTGGTTCAGTCTCTTAAGTGGAGACATATTTTTTTATTTTAGTTTTTTTTTAATTAGCATAACATAATAATGATCAATTATAATTGTGATTTACAAAAAATAGCAAATTATAAACACAGAAATGCAGATTTATTCAAAACCATCGATTTTGCTGTAACAGAGGGAGTTAGTACGTGTTTTCTTATTTACAACAGCTATAGCACTGACATGCTTTTGCAGTCTTAGCATGCTTCCCCCTTCTTTTTTATTATTCTCTGGAATCCTCTTATGTTAATGAAAGACAGTTTATGAGCTCCTACTGCTGGTGCATGGTATTTAGTTCATACCAGGGCTATGCAGTTTTCACTGAAAATAATTATTAGTTTCTACTTTTTCATTTGTGGCCTTTTCTTTCTTGTCCTATTATTCTTTGGTAGTTTTCTCTCCTTCATTTTCACATTCTATAACTTACATTATATGCTATCCATGTTTTGCTGTCATTTCTCTGTTTCTAAATCTATTGTATGGTGCTCAGTCTCCATGGGACTGCTTTTATTGTCCTTTTTTTTTTCTTTTCACCCTCTTCATTTTCCTTTATATGTTGTCCTTTGTCCTTCCCTAACTGAATGTTTTGTAGATCTTGTCAATCATTTGGGGATACTTCTCTAACTTTCCATATCCTTAGATGTTGTTTTCATAACTCCTTTTTAAAAATATTTTTTAAGGGTGCCTGGGTGGCTCAGTCGGTTAAGCGTCCGACTTCGGCTCAGGTCACGATCTCATGGTCCGTGAGTTTGAGCCGGGCTCTGTGCTGACAGGCCTGGAGCCTGCTTCGGATTCTGTGTCTCCCTCTCTCTCTCGGCTCCTCCCCCATTCATGCTCTGTCTCTCTCTGTCTCAAAAATAAATAAAAATTTAAAAAAAGATATTAAAAATATTTTTTAGTGTTTATTTTTGAAAGAGGGAGAGAGACAGAGAGACAGAGATAGAGCATGGCTAGGGAGGGGCATAGAGAGACTGAGACACAGAATCCGAACCAAGCTCCAGTCCCTGAGCTGTCAACACAGAGCCCGACATGGGGCTCTAACTCATGTACTATGCGATCACAACCTGAATCAAAGTTGGGTGCTTAACCGACTGAGCCACACAGACATCCCTCATAACTTCTTTTTCGTGAATTTTTACTCTGCCTCTGTACAGGGAGGGATTATTTCTCTTCTTTAGCAAATCTTATGTCTCTAGAATGTAGAGTGATGCTAGGAACACCATCATTTCCTAGACCATCTACCCTTGCTTGCCCTGTTCTTCCACAGCATGAAGTCTACGTTGAGATACTTTGCTGATTATTTCTTTACAATCATGACAATGTCAATGACCTACAGATTAAATAAAACAGTCTAAACCTGGGACTACAGGAGCAATGAAGTATTGGGAAAAGCTTGTTTTCTCACAGGCTGCTTTCAATTAAAGAAGTAAGGAATATAAATAATTTTCACAAAATATTTTTATTCAGAATATTTTTGGGCCTTGAAAATTAATTTAGGCAACTTTAACTTTAGGGAGAATACTGACAAAGTTATCAAAATTGAAATTTTCCTTTTCATCTCAATTTGCAAATTTTCTTTTCAAGTGGAAAAGATGAGCCTGATACCTGAAGTTCAGCTCATTTTATGTATCACTGAGGTCTGTATATTCCATTTACATAACACAAAAAATTTAGTTTTAAACTCAAAGCAGAGTGAAAGTCAGTTGTGAGAGAACTGTTGCTGGACAATGATAATTAGGCTAAATGTCTCACAGAAACTTCCGTAACGTATCTCAGTGTCTTCTACTACCTTCTCAGTTGGATTAATAAATTGTTGATACCTAAATGATGGAAGAGACATTATTTTGCATAAGAACCACAGAGGGTTACCCAAGGCAGTCCCCAGCTCTTAACTCTTACTCACCATGGGATTCCATAATCTACCCTGGGGTAGAGTGGAAAAGTCCATGTACTTTTTACAAAAAGCCTGAGGCTAGGCCCTTTATATGCCGCTTATAATTAATGTCACTATGAGAAAAATAAAACATTAGTCTAACCTCAATTTCTCATCTGCAGTATAAAGATAATAACTCTTACCTCCTTTGATTATTGCAAGAAGGGATCAATTGATCGAATTGCTAAAGTATTCATCAAACTAGATAGTTTTCCTTTTTGGTTGTTTTCCTCTTTTTCACTCTCTTTCTTCCCTCCTTTTTATTCCTCATTTCCCTTTTGTCATAGTTCCTCATTTCTTCCCTCAGTTTTTTTTTTAAGAGTAACTAGATTACTTTATTAAATTAGCAGCATCCTTTGCTGCAAAGGTCATCGATACCCACACCAAATAGAAGGTTATTGCAGCATCCTGAATATTATGCCTGAGTTCTTCATGCCTTCAAGGAGTGAAATAAGAGTTTATATCAAATGACTTTTCATCTACCTTTATATTTTTTATGGTCTGTGTAGGTTCCCTTCTTGGAACAATATATGACATTCCTATATATTTAACATCTCACATACCCTCTGGTAGAAAGAGTTTATGGAATACAACTCTCCAGCCCTGGAAAAATATATATAATAGTACAGGCGGTAGGAGACAATATTAATGAAAACAAACATAATGTCTCTTAAAAGAAAGTCCTCTGCCAACTCTGCCCAGTTCAACTCATTATGGTCAGAGATGCCCGCCATGGCACTTGCCATAATAGCATATTACAAAGCAATCATTTAAAAAAGTTGTGTACCCCCAAAACAGAAGTCGCATTGATCATGATAAATCGGAGTTATGTGCCTAGTGGAAAACTTCATTAGTTTTTAAATGAGAAGTGAGAAGCTTTTTTTTTTTTTTTCCTTTTTTTAATTTTGGAACACTATTTCAGCTTTTTACATAGGAGACAGAAGGAAGAGACCTTGAGGACAAGGAGGAAACAATGTGATATGATAATAGTGTATTGTCAGAGATAACTATGCCTTCTCTGAACTACCAGATTCCATGAATTGATTTCAAATGTGAATGCTAAGAACATATTACAAGTTTTGAGGATCTTCTAAAACATCTGAGAAATCAGTCTGGAGAGACTGTCTCTCCAGAGTGGAAAGTAGTTTAACAATTTGAACAAGTAAAAATTCCCTGAGATCAAGACTGAGGAAATCTCATCATTGGAATTTAATTGTTCTTTACATCTACACTGTTTATTATATTACAAAAAGTACATTGATTAAAAACCATCAGAAATATATAGCTAAATATATTTCTTACTGTTATTTTATACTATTTTTTTATTTGCTGGTGACATTACTGACTGAGCAGTTTCCCTTGGCTGAGTAATGAACAAAAATTTATAAAATATCTTTCCTATCACAAAATGCCCAAGAAATTGCCTTGAAATGTGTTTACAAATTTATTTTAATCCCCTTAATTCCCTATGTCATATTATATACAAAGAGTTCATAAAATCAGTTCTTGACAATTCAGTGACATTTGTCTCTAAGTCACATGTTCCTCATCCATAATTCTTTTTGACAAAGTAATAGACCTTTATTTTTTTATTATTCTTTTAAACATAATTTATTGTCAAGTTAGCTAACATACGGTGTACACAGTGTGCTCTTGGCTTCGGGAGTAGATTCCCATGATGATCACTTGCTCACAATACCCAGTACTCATCCCAACAAGTGACCTCCCCAATGCCAATCACCCATTTTCCCCTCTACCCCTCCCCTCCCATCAACCCTCAGTTTGTTCTCTAAGAGTCTCTTATGGTTTGCCTCCCTCTCTGTTTGAAACTATTTTTTTCCTGTTCCCTTCCCCCATGGTCCTCTGCTAAAGTTTCTCAAATTCCACATATGAGTAAAAACATATGATATCTGTCTTTCTCTGACTGACTTATTTCACTTAGCATAATACTCTCCAGTTCCATCCTCATTATTGCAAATGGCAAGATTTCATTCTTTTTCATTGCTGAGTAGTATTCCATCGTATATATAAACCATATGTTCTTTATCCTTGATCAGTTGATGGACATTTGGGCTCTTTCTATAACTTGGAAATTGTTGATAGCAATTGTTAGAGCTGCTATAAACATTGGGGTACATATGTCCTTCTGAATCATGACTCTTGTATCCTTTGGATAAATTCCTACTAATGTTATTGCTGGCTCATAGGGTAATTGTATTTTTAATTTTTTGCACCAGAGTGGCTAAAATTAACAACTCAGGAAACAACAGATATTGGTGAGAATGTGGAGAAACAGGAACCCTCTTGCACTGTTGGTGGGGATGCAGACTGGTACAGCCACTCTGGAAAACAGTGTGGAGGTTCCTCAAAAATTAAAAATCCAGTTACCCTCATCCATCATTCCTGATACACTTAGATTTATCGTTAGACGTTGTACTCATCTCTTCGTCATATTTAATGATGCACAAAGAATTGTTCAGTAAAACTCATCATAGTTACCATTTATCTGTGTCCAACTTTCATGGGTATCTATTAAAAAATACATGTTTTAAGTCTCTCTCTACCAATCATCCTCATTCTTTTACTCTCAGCTTCTTTACTTTGTGCATTCCTTCTGTCCTTAGCCCTTGCCTTTGAAATCTTCATTTGAAAGTATGTCCATGAGATACCCTTTAATCACTGGCATCCATTTACTGTATGCTCTACAGATCATATACTGTATTGATCTTTGTCGTAGTAGACAATCTGCAGGTACTATTCATGACATATTATTTATATCAATCTTAAAGTGCAGTCTTTTGAAAGGATAAGTTATCTGTAATCAACTTCATACTGACAAAGTTAGCTTTAATGAAGTTCTGTGTGTCACTGCAAAACAACATACTGAGTACCCGCCAGGGTAGCAGTCTTTCCCTTCCATAAGACCATAGTAAACCCAGAGAAATTGGGCACCCAAAAAAATCAGTCTCAGAGAAGAGAAGGAAAAGCCCAGGAAAAGTGTTTTTTGTTTGTTTGTTTTTGTTTTTGCTATACTACTTTCAAGAAAAGTTTTAAACAACACTACCTAGAAAAAAAAATCCTTGCAAAAATGAGGCTGTACATAATACCTATATTTACATGCAAAGTGTCTTAAGGACTTGAGACAAGTGTTCAGATAACTCAGGCCCAACAATTTTACTAGAAACTCAATAACGAGATACAAGAGATACAATTATATGTGAATGTGTGTTTTTAACCTTGTTTTTCTTATCTGAATATTCCTTTCACATCTATATTTCACATTATAGAGGTAGGCAAAACCCTAACATGAAAGAGCCACTTTACACCATTTTCATGTAAACTGGGTGAACATGCATAGAGCTCAAATTTGGCTTATGGATCATTGTTCTTGCCCTATAAAGGGAAAGTTGCTTCGTAGCTTTTGATTTTCTGCTTCTAAGTTCTCAGTTAATATTTTGCTTCTTCAAGGAGAGAATTTTTAACCACAAATAAGGGTCTTGAATTAATTTTGTATGTTTTAAAGTGCTCACCACTTTTCCTGGATTTAATTATAATTATGTCAATTTGTTATATTTACTCTATAATTACAATAACTGCTCTGCATTTATTTTTAGTACAGTTCAGAGAGGAGTTGAACAGGTTGTGTATACTGTATGTTAATGACACTTTGAGAGCACATGGAATCAGTGTGTATTTACTTAGTGGAATTACACATTAAGAGATCTCTCAGGTATAGAAACAAAGGAAAGAAATATGTTCCTAAGTTTGAATTAGGGAATCAGTATGAATATTGCATGGCATGAGACAAAATTTGATTTACAGCATAGGTGCTGCCTGTCCTGTTTTAACAATCTTTTTCCGAGCACAATGTGCTCTCCCTTACTCTTATTGTGACACAATTAGTCTGGTTACGTAACACTTAAAAACCAGTAGTGTCTTGAATAATGTAGGTCTTGAAAGTATTTTGCTTCTTGGAAACAGAAGAATGGGTAAAGTGACCTTACACGATGGTCAGGTATGGCATTAAGAACTAAAAAAAGATACTGAATTCATCCACCTCTCCTTCTGCAAGGTGTAGAAGACATTAAGAGTCTTCAGATGTTCTACACTGAGAAGAGAAAACTTAGGTTTTTAACCCAGGATGGTCCCATCGGTAAGTTGAGTGAGCAAATGTCTGTATGATGTGGTAGTCACATGCTTTGGGTTATATATCTTGATGCTTAGGTTGACTTGTATATGTATGACCTTGTTTATGTCATGTCACATTCCTGCACTTTGATTTCTTAGCTGCAATGTGGTCATGATACATAATTATAACAAGGATTAAATGTCACTGTATGAGAAATGAGTTTATCACATGCATGGTGAAAACAGAATAGATGCACTGCCAAATATTTTCTGTTTTCTAATTTTTTTTCTATTTTTCTTTCTTCTTTAAGTTTATTTATTTTGAGAGACAGAAAGCACGAGTAGGGGAGGAACAGAGAGAGAGGAGAGAGAGAATCCCCAAGGAGGCTCTGCACCATCAGCACAGAGCCTGAATGTGGGGCTTGCACCCACGAATTCGTGACATCATGACCTGAGCCAAGATCAACAGTCAGACACTTAACTGAGTCACCCAGGCGCTCCTATAATATTTTTATTCTTAATTCCTATCAAAGTGTCTATCAATGAGATAATTAATCCATTTTTTTGTAAACTTTAAAGACAGAATTAGCTTTGTTTTCTGTAATATAAACTAAGACTCCATTTTTGATGTTTCATCACTAACAGTTTTCAAATTCCTCCCTTCCTCACTCAGGCCCTTTTACTTCACACTGAACAAATTTATAAGAACGTTTTATGCTTTCTCCCATGGTGTGGGCAGGAAGTGCAAACCATGCATGTTGCAGCCTGCTCAGGGAACCTTCATTCTTGTCCCACATCCTACCCACAATTAAAACCAGTGTCATCCTCCCCCCTTGATCTTTTTTTTGTTTCACTCCAGACGAAACTTGAGCCCTTCTCCTTGGGAACATCTTAGATATTTACTATGTAAGTAATAAATTTTATTTCTTTATTTCACATCCATTGGTGCCCATGTGTCATTCATCCCAACATCCACATAAAGTCCTGGGGTGACAATGAAGGGGTGGAGTATAGGCAGTTACCCAACATCCATCACTAGTTACCTAAATAAAACATGTTGCCCAGCACAATAGCTTGTTCTCCATATTGTTCCCCAGGGTTTTGGGGAAATGTAGAGAGAACTGCTTAACATGAGACAGTGAGGCTCACAAATAATTCTGAAATGCTAAATAATCTTTGTTTTCTCCTATCTTAAATTAGCTTATTTTTAGAGTGTTCAAGGATGGCTATAGAAATTGAAGTATCTTGTTATTCTTACTCCAAAGGGAGAGAGTAGAAATATTCCTAATTTAATAGTTCTCACTCAATAGGACTCCAATAGTACCTATGTATTTACAGTTCAGAAGTGGGAACCAGCTATGTTAACAGCAGACTAATGATTGTTAGGCTAGATATTATGCCATGCCATGGAGATAATAATGGTGAGCAAGACCCAAAGCTCTACACTTTCATTTCCATGTGGTCTGTAGGGTAAATAGAACAACAAATGATACAATAATGGATGATACATGCTATAATATGGTTATTATGGTATACTCTAAGAAACCCCATCAGGGACATCGCACATAGTCTGAAAATAGCAGGTAGGTTATAGAAAGATGCATAGACTAGGTGATAAATCTGGGAGTAGTGGGATAGGATAATTCAAAAGAGGGAATGATATTTGTAAATACCTTGAGGCAAGAAAGGGCACAGAACATACATATGTCCAATTTGATAAGGACAATCTGAATTTCCAGCTATCATTCCAATATGATTATTAATGCCCTCATTCACTCGCAAATATATTTTAGATATGACATTAAACGTATATGGTTACCCTCTCCAGATTAATTGAAAACATAGTTTAGTATGAATTTAAACCTAGATGTAAATTATTTTCCTAACCATGCTATTTACTATTCTTCTAATCCCAGAATAAAGGCAAAATTTAAATGTCCTAATCAAATAAAAACCATGATTGGAAATGAAATTTAGTAAAAGTCCAACAAGTTTCTATTAACCATAGATAATTTCTTCTCCTTCCTTCAGGATAAACAATTCATCTCTTTAGTATTAGTGTTTTCCTTTATCATCTCTCTTATTGAATAAGCTTCTTTCTTGAAATGTAACAAATCTGACATGGTGCCTATAAATCTTATTTAAAATAATTTTGTTATAATATCTCTAACTTATTGGAAAAAAGGAAAAAAGGAAAAAAGGAAAGAAAGAAAGAAAGAAAGAAAGAAAGAAAGAAAGAAAGAAAGAAAGAAAACCACAAAGTCTGTTATAATATTTCACTGTATGCCTGGTATTGAGTAGTTAATTCAAGTTTGTCTTTCATTTGTATGTCTCTAATGAAGGCACAAAAGATCTCAAGAATTTAGCTTACTGTCCTTAATCTCTTAGCTTGTTCTGTCTTATTATGACCAAAGATGGAAAGAGCTGTTTCCTGAAAGACACTTCAATTTGGAGAACATTCAAAAATGATCAAAATGATGGGGTACCTGGCTGGCTCAGTTGGTGGAGCATACGACTCTTGATCTTGGGGTTGTGAGTTGGAGCCTAACATTGGGTGTAGAGATTACTTTTTTTAAAAAGTAAAACCTTTAAAAAAATGAGGAAAATGCTCTATATTCCCATGTAAAAATTTATAATCATGATTGTATCTAATCTTTGACCTAAGTTTTGTTTTTGTTTTTGTTTTTGCTTTTTGTTTTAGCAGGATTCACACCCACCTTGGAGCCCAATGCAGGATTTGAAATTTCGACCCTGAGATTGAGATCTGAGGTAAGATTAAGAGTTGGATGCTTAATGAACTGAGTGACCCAGGTTCCCAGGTGTAAGTTCATTTTTAATCATAGTGATATTACATGAAGTTCATTTATAACAATTCTAAGCCATGTAACATATCTCTAAAAATATATAAATGAACTGATAATACACATGTAATAACACTTCTTAATATCTATGACATATGCAGGCTGTAGTATATAATTGGATGAGAAAAATAGTGCCTATTAAACATGCCTCTACACAATTTAAAATCCTTTTATGAATCATTAGAAAATAAGGGTGAAATGAATAAGCAATGCTGTCAAAATGATATGACATTAGCATCTACAGTGATACTAATAAGAAAAGAGGATTAGAAAAACATTAGAAAACTAACAAAGAGAATAATGAAATGAGATCTATAAAAGGCTATTTTGAATATTGGCCATTTTCTCATGTTTATGTTCCATGGATGAATATACACATGATTGGATGTGATTGATGGGACTTATGAGCCACTATAGGGATTTTCAAGGCCACATATTTGGAAGGATGTGTTTAGAAGCATGTAAAAAGGAACCCAGATGGTTAGAGAATGGCATGACATGGGTAGTAATTTAAGGAAAAAAAAATGAATGAAATGATCTTCCACAGTCAAAAACCTAATAAACACTGTTAGGGCAACCTATTTAG
The DNA here is from genome assembly GCF_018350195.1 of Panthera tigris. NCBI lineage: Eukaryota > Metazoa > Chordata > Mammalia > Carnivora > Felidae > Panthera > Panthera tigris. Next base: position 60,282,565 of record NC_056667.1, read on the forward strand.
GAAATAAGCAAACTAAAATGGGTGGAATACCTATTATATACTGTATATCTTACATACATTCATTTCACTTAGGTCTCATGACAGTTTTGAGTTGAGTCAAACACCTCAAAATGGTAGTTTTGCCTAATATGTCTTACAGATGTATTTTGTCAGGAAAAATGTTTAAACAAAATTTTGGAATTTAAATTCTTTGGGTGAGACATTCTCTCTCTCAGTTTGCCACAGTTTGCCACAAACAACCCTCTTTCTTCACACCTTTGCCCCCCATACCTGCTTGGCCCCCACAAACCTTCACTGTGGTAAGTGTTAGTTTTTTGATATAAGAGGAAGAGAAACTGAAGTTCAGAGAATTTAAGTAGCTTTCTCAAATTCCAACAGCCAGCACCTGGTGTAGAAGAAATCCAAGCAAAGAATTCAAGGTTTCTTTATGTTCACCTTCTTTTTCCTCATATATATATATGATGTATATATACTTATATATATTCTTATATCTACTCCTTTCATAAGGAACATAATAGCCCTCAAAATATGGCCATATCCTAATCTCTCAAAACTGTAAACATGTTACTGTAAATGCCAAAAAGGCATTCAGATTGCAGCTGAAATTCATTTGCTAATTAGTTGACTTTGCAATAGGGAAAGTAGGCTGTGTTATCCAGGTGGGCCCAATTGAATCACAAGAGTATTTAAAAAGTGGAGAACCCTCCTTGCTAGAGCAGAGAAACAAGATGTAGGAAGGTAGTGTGAAAGAACTAGTCCCGCACTTGCTGGTGTTGGAGATGGAGAGAGACATCATGAGACGAGGAATGTGGGCAGATTTTAGAAGTGGGAGTAGTTGACAGAAAAAACAAAACAAAGGGTCTGCCTTAAACCCTCAAGGAACTGAATCCTGCCAACAATCCAGGAGCAGAAAACGATTCCCCTCAGAACCTCCACCAAGGAATGGAAGCTTGCTGATCGATGCCTTGGTGTTAGTTTGGTGAGAGCAGCATTGGATCTTTGACCTACAGAACTGTAAGATAATATTTTTTTGTTGTTTAACCTATTAAACTTGTGGTAATTTGTTATGTCAGAAATAGTAAACTAATGCAACCATAAAGTAAAAAAAAAATATTAACTTTATTTCAGGGCACCAGTTGGACCACAGCTGCTAGTAGGTTACTTACTCTTTCTCCCTTTGTCTATGCCAGAGTGGAGGATGGGAGTACCAAGACCCTTCTTAGGGCTATTTCCCTTTTTCTCTCACTTAGTTGGGCTTGGAACTACTGTAGGTCCCTGAGAGCAAATGAACCTGTAGGAGCGAGTAAACATTGTCTTCCCTCTTTTTGATAATGGTATGTGTGTCTGAATGTGTGTGCAGAACTCCCACTTGGCTGGGTAGTGGTGGAGGATAAAGTTAGGTCACCCTTTTTATAATCTAAACTAATTTAAACTCTGCTACATAAAGTTTAGAAATAATGACATGCCTAGCCTCCTGCCTTTGATTTGGGGGTCAAAGCTATGACTAATAATATATATGTTTTTCATTTTAAGTTGTATTTGATTATGTGTGCATTTAACTTACCTATGGAACCTTGTGTTTGCCTTGTCTGATGCAGAGTTTGCATATTTCTTGGTTTCTTGACGCTTACCTTGATTTCTAACAGGTTTGTACCTAAGTGGCTCTGGATCCCCCATACCATGTTTGTTCTTCAATACAATACTGTCTAGGCTACCACCTAATCCCCCTTGATGAATTAACAAATTGGATAATTACCACTCACAAGTCAGTGCTCTGAATGTAACATGGTTATTGCAGGAATAGGTGAGCTTCCATTGAGCCACAGAAAATATAGGGCATAAAAGCAGGTTCATTTCTAGATCTGGCTGACATGGTGAGAACACTTGTTAGCATTTGACAAGAAAACAACTAAGTCACCTTTTCTAATAATACATCCTGAACTTATTTTATAGCGATTATCTTAAAGCAAGTACAACTTTATAATACTAAAAAAGCAATTAACAATTTAACCTTAATATAGGATTATTCAAAGTGGTGTCATTGCATAGCAAAATTTTCTGCTATACCGAACATGTGAAGATAAAGGGAATCTGTCAGGGACATGGTGCCATTTTTCCAACCTATTTAGGACCTGAAGTTCTGCATTAGAAAGGGGAAGGCATTCCCTTTAGGTGGGCAATGTTTCCAGAAGATCCTGAAGCTAGTTAACTGAAGGGAAAATCGGCTATCTGGTCAGGTTCTTGGAAAGAAGATAATAGTGTTTGTCTCCAGATGAGCAATTATTTGTGCCTGAAGGTTCAGTAGTAGTATTCCTAAAGACTCTTATATTTCTAATATCTATTTAAAAGTATACTAATAAAATAGTATATAAATGGTAACCATTTCCAAATGTCACTGAACCCACAGATGCTTTTGATTATAACACTGAGGTCCTCCACTTTTTTTTTTTTTTTAAGGAACAACTCCAAAGGGACTCTCCTAAGCCAGTGCTTCAGAGTCAATCAACCCTAAGAAGAAAACTATAACTTTAAAAACTTTTTACTTAAATATAATTGACAATGATACATTAGTGTCATCTGTACAATATAGTGATTGACAACTCTATATGTCATGTTCACCACAAGTGTAGCTACCATCTGTCACCATACAATGCTATTACAATATCATTGACTATGTTCCCTGTGCTGTACCTTTCATCCCTGTGACTTATTCATTCTATAATTGGAAACCTATGCCTCCCACTCCCCTTGACCTATTTTGCCCCTCTCCCAACTTCTTTCCTTCAGGCAACCACCAGTTTTATGCACCTATGGGTCTGTTTCTGGTTTTTTGTTTTGTTTTTTTTAGATTCTACATAGGAATGAAATGGTACGTTGTTTGTCTTCCTCTGTCTGAATTGTTTCACTTAATATAATGATCTCTATGTCTATCCATGTTGTAACAAATGGCAAGATTCCATTCTTTGTATGGCTGAGTAATATTTCTTTGTATAAAGACCACATTTTCATCCATTCATCTGAATGGATGGACACTGAAGTTGCTTCCATATCTTGATTATAATAACTAATTCTGCAATAATCATAAGGGTGCATGTCTTTTAGAATTAGTGTTTTTGTTTTCTTTGAGTAAATGCCCACTAGTGGAATTACTGGTTCATATTGCATTTCTTTTTTTTAATTTTTTGAGGAGATTCCATTCTGTTTATTACAGTGGTTGCACTGAATTATATTCCCAACAGTGCATGAAGGTTTCCTTTTCTCCTCATCATAACCAATACTTGTTATTTCTTGTATTTTTGATACTGCTCATACTGACTAATGTGAGGTGATATCTCACTATGGCTTTGATTTGCATTTCATTGATGATTAGTGATATTGAACATGTCTGCATGTCTTCTTTGGAGAAAACTCAATTGAGGTCCTCTGCCCATTTTTTCCCATTGGGTTATTTGGTGTTAACTTGTATATGTTATTCATATATGTTGGATATTAATTTTTTATCATATGTATGGTTTACAAATATCTTATCCCTTTTAATAAGTTGAATTTTTGTTCTCTTGATGTTTTCCATTGCTATGAAAAAACTATTTTGATAATTTATTTTTATAGTCCCAATAGTTTATTTTTGCTTTGGTTTGCCTTGCCTGAAGATATATACTCAGAAACAGATTGCTAGGACTGATGTCCAAGAGATCAATGCCTATGTTTTCTTTTAGAAGTTTTATGGTTTCAAGTCTAACATTTAGGTCTTTAGTCCAATTTGAATTTATTTTTATGTATGGTATAAGAAAGTGGTCCAGTTTTATTCTTATTTATTCCAGTATTGGAGTTTATTCCTGGTCCCCCTATCCTGTTCCATTGATGTATCTGTTTATTTTTGTGTGAGTACTATACTAATATTTATTTATTTTGAGAGAGAGAAAGAAAGAGAGAGAGAGAGAGAGAAGGAGGGAGGCAGAGAGAGAGAGAATTTCAAGCAGGCTCTGCACTGTCAGCGCAGAGCCTGACTTCAGGCTCGATCTCATGGACCATGAGATCATGACCTGTGCCAGTATCAAGGGTTGGGTAGTTGACCAACTAATCCACCCAGGTGCCCCAGTATCATACTATTTTGATTATCACAGCTTTGTAGTATATCTTGAAATTTGGGATTATGACACCCCCAGGGTTGTTCTTCCTCAAGATTGCTTTGGGCATTCACGGTCTTTGGTGCTTTTTTACAAATTTTAGGATTATTTGGTCTAGTTCTATAAAAGATAGTATTGGCATTTTGATGGGGATTGCATTGAATCTTTGCATTAGGTAGTATGGACATTTTAAGAATATCAATACTCCCATCTATGAGCATGGAATATATTTCCATTTGTGACATCTTCAATTCCTTTCATTAATGTTTTATAGTTTTTTTTAGTACAGGCATTTCACTTCCTTAAGCTTATTCCTAGGTTATTTATTTACTTAATTTTTGGTGCAATTATAAATGAGAACTGTGACTTGGGTTCTGTCATCATTTTTTGTAATAAACTTATTTAGGAATACTTAGGTGCACAGAGTTTCCACTATGTGCCATGCAATAAAGATGTTTTTTCCATCTATTGTCTTCCTAGTTCTCTTACCAATACAGTATTGTAGGCACTATAAATCCCTTTTGTAGGGAACAGACTGAGCTACAGTGATATTAAGAGACTTACTCTTCAAGATTTTCTACATAGGTTTGAATCTGATTGCTACTTACTAAGAGTGTCACTTAATACCAGTTTTTTTTTAAAGTGACCCATGTTGTCCTATATTAAAGAATTAAAAGGAAGATGGTACAATTGTAATATTGGAAGACAAAGACAAATCTCTTTAATCATATTTATATATGTATTTATACATATTGAAAGAAAAGCTTTTTCTTTTAATATCTCTAGGTTTAATCTTTTGAACATCAATCTTCTATATTGGAGATAGAAATAATCTCTTATGTGGAATTATTTAAAGAAAATATCCAGAAAAAATTATCTCAGATAATTTAAATGGATAATTAATACACCACCATGATGTTTTCTAAGTTGTAGAGGAAATTGTCTCTCCACTTAGACTAGGTCGGCAGTCCCTTTTCTGTGTTCTTTCAGTATGTAATAGAATATATGATTATTACATATTTGCACTTTGGGGCAAGTGCTTTGTATTTCTTCCCATTACATGAAACAGTAAGTGCTCAACAATATTTGTTGGAAAATTAAATTAATTTCAGTGATGCAAGGCCCTCCTCTGAGTCCACTTCTAAGGGGTCAGAGACCGAAATATATTTCAGCAATAAAGGACCCAAAAGATTTCACACCAAACTTAAGAAATAAAATGGACCTTTATTTTTTTCCCCAACTTTCTAATGCTAAGGTAATATCCTTTTTAACTGGTCTCTGCATTTCCAGGATATTCTTATGTAAATGCATGTTGTTTAAAGACAAGTAGTTTTCATAGGCCTGTTCGCATCACTACATTAAGGTAGTTTTTCCATCCTATGTCATATTTTCTGATGCCTTCAATAGGCCTAATTTCCTTCTACTTACCTGATGCTAACAGTCCCTACCCCTACCAAGAAACACAAGTTGGCCTGGGCCCAGCTATTTACCTCTCTCTAGTACGTACATGCACACACAGTGGTTTCCTTGTTTATTCCCTAGTGCGTGTGGCCAAGTCTACAGTGGTGAAAAAGTTAGATAAAGGAAGCTGGGTTGTCTGGGTTTGAAAGTTTTGATGAAATAATTGGTGATTATAAGAAAAAGAAGGGGAAAGTGGGATCAACACTTGAAGAGAAGCAAGAGAGTAGAATGAAAAGAAGGGCCAAATCTAGAGTTTCTAAAGATAGCCCTGAGTCTGGAAAAGGCAGACTTAGTGCCAGTTTAAACTGAATTAAGTTTTCTATACTTTTATTTTGCTAAGACTATGAAGATATATATGTGATACACATGCTATATATTTTTTTTCCAAATTAACCACTGTAATTGTACACCTGCTTTATTTGATACTGAATTGATCTTGTTCTAGTTAATGTTACATAGACATTACACCCGCATCTCCCTAAAGGTAATATTTATTATAGCAATTGAAATGCATAATTTGATAGAAAACATAAACAGAGTAAATAATTAGCTGATTTACAACTTGCTTTAGATAACATCTTCAATTATTAAAATAATTAGTGACATTGAATTCAAGATAAAAAAAAACTCAGTTTAATTTGAACTTGTCCTTGAAGCTACTTTCTGACCCATTTTAATATATTACCTGTTGAAATATTCATAAGAGATATCTTAGACTTTGTGTTTAAGGTGACTTTTTTTAGTTCACTTCCATTTAAAAAAAATTCCCTTTTGTCTTATATTCCTTTACCTAGCCCAAAAATTCTTAGACATATCAATACAAATTACTTTAGTGCATTTTCTTTCATAGTCTATGTTCCTTTAGCAAAAGATTTGCAAGACCTCTGTGTATCTCTACTTTTGGACTCCTTCACAAGAGATGGGTAATTTATCTTCCTTTTTTGTTTGTTATGCTGAAAAAATAAACATTAAAGTATGTCTGTTTCCTATTTATATGATGTGGTTTGCTATAAAATACAAACCATACTTCCTTAAGACAAAAGATTATAAATATTGAAGAAAATCTAATTACTATCTGATATGCTACTTTTTCTCAAAATGAGCTTGACCATTAATTTGAGGTTTTATATAATAGGGAGACTTACATACTTATGATATAAATAATGTACATTAGTGGTAGGACTATTTCTCCCCCCCCCCCATATGAAAGACAATTTAACATAATTTTATGGGCTTAAAGGAAAGGAAGACAAAGACAAAGTATTTTATTTTGTATTTCTTGTCTCAAACATAATCATGCTTCTCTCAAGGAAAGTGTTTTTAGACTCTATGTGTGTCCCTGTAATCATTGGAATGTTGCTTATTATTTACCAAGAAGTCCTGTAGGAAAAATGTGTTAAGTACCAAATACTTCCTATCATGCACTGCTTAAAATGTGTAGCTTGAGAATGTGGACAGCTACCTGCTCTGTCTTATTTATACATATATTTCTTCAGAGTTTCTTTTTTTAAACAAACAAAAAAGCCTGTTTTAGATCATAAAATGACAGAAGAAGAATAGATCTTTTGTTTCCTTCTTTTATGAACTTGCACTTCCCTACCTACAATGGCTCATACATAATCCCAAGGAGACTTAGGTTTCTGCATCCTTGATGCATTACAAGTGTTCTTATATATTGAATCCAAAGGCAGAATCAATTTTGGCTGCCTTGGCTCTTCTGAAAATTTTATAGCCAAAATCTTGACACAGTGGCTCTAAAACCATCTTTTGGTTCCAGAGGGGCCATTGTTTCCCTAGTAACAGTCATAGTAGACAAGCCCAAATGGATTTCTGTAGCCCATGGTCTCCCATTCTATGAGAAAACTGGAAGTCAATCATGGGAGTTCCATGGCATAGTCGTGGTAAATAGTTTGAACTAGAGGTTAATCTGAGAAAAAGTTACTATAAATGATACATACTGTTCTTCTTTCTTAGTAACATTGCATTTTTTATCATTAAATGTCATTTTTAAATTGATATAAATTAGGCAAGAAATCTTACCACTTTGTTGATGGAGTTTGCATCTTTGTTCAACCTTAAGGAAATCCCAGTGTTTGCATTAGTGCTACATTCTGTGATCTTTCCTAGGAATTCGGAAGTTACCCTGATGAATGATCTCTTTTTTTCTACTGGATCTTGTAATCCGAATCCAACAAAGTCCCAATGAGAGAGTCATTAGAGGACAAGGTTATTTTCCTAATAGAGGTCTCAGGGTTAGGTTAAACAAAACTTTTATAATCTTTCATGACTTTCATACAAATGCTTATCTTCCTAAAGCTTATGTGTTTTTATCCAGCATTACCTATAGGATATTTGAATTAAAATAGGTAAACTGGAACACGTCTGACAAGCTGCAACCATAACAGTTTTAAATTTAGGTCAGTTTAACACTTCTATTAGATGCCATCTATGCTTCAGTTTCCAGGGTACAAATAGCTGTCTAGGATACAATTGTCACACACCCAAAACCTCAGTCTGGTAGGGTAAATATATAGATTATATTACAGTGAGATAAAGACAGTAACACAAAATGTGTCACAGAATCTATTTTTTTTTTAATTCAACCTGGAATCATTTTAAGTGTAGAAGTTCTAATAAACTGAACTAAATCACTCCTGATTTATTGTTCAGTATTGAGTGATCATAGGATGAACAAAACTCTGATGCTTTTAGTAATAGTAATGTGGTTTTTTGTTTGTTTTGTTTTGTTTTGTTTGTTTTTACTTTGGAACCCTTTTAAAGGACCTACTCATTAAGGCAAACTCACACTAGGAAGTGTTCTTAAAACTTCACTGGCCTTCTTCCCCATTTCTTTTGGGTATCTCACCATTAGCTCTTTTGTCCTTTTTAATGGTTTAGATACGCTTTTCTGACTTGACACTTAGCTCATAGTCTTAGGAACTTTTTTATTGTTCTTATTTCTCTGTTCTACAGTTGAAGATAATAACTCTTCCATTTCCCATGGATATTACAGAGTACATGGGAGGGAGCAATATTCTTAAGGGGGTGTTAGTACATATTAAATACTAGCTCTCTGGGAAAATCAAACAAATGTGAGTTGTAGCTTGTGTTGATTTCCATGGTGTAAAAACTCTCACTGTGGCTGATATCAACCCACCAGGATGATGTCACTGAACAGTATAGGGAAGTTCTCAGATCTCAGGGGCCAGAAAATGCTGACTCTAACACAGCACTGAATATTCCCTTCATAACACAATTTTGATATGGTTCTTAAGTATAAGCGTCAAGTGCATAACTGGAGACTAAGAATTTGCAACACATAGTAGTGAAAATTATAAAAAGATCTGCTAGAATAAAAGAAGCAATGTAAGACACATAAAAGAAACAACTGTTCTTGAGCAACGTAGAATACAGAATGAAATCTACAAAGGTTGTTCTGGTTTCGCCTGATGAGAGGGATTACTCTTCTCTTTCATGAAAAATGTGTTTAACGTACGTAACATGTATTAAAAGTATTCATCATCAAAGTTTTCAGAAGGATGCTATGTGATATTAAATGTGGCTGTGTATTCTTAGACCAGTAAGATGTGAACAAAAGAGACATATGTCACATTCAGGTGTAAGAATTTAAATGGGAATGTTGGACTTACTACTTCTTTCCCTGCTGTGGTGATTATAGGAAATCGTGTTGATACGGCAGTGCGTTGAGAGATCTGGACAAAACACATGGAAGGCATTAGCCCTGGATACTGGTCTGGACATGTAGCACAAGGTTCCTCAGTGAAAAAGGAATGTGTGTGTGTGTGTGTGTGTGTGTGTGTGTGTGTGTGTGTGAATGTAACTAATAGGACATTGTGTGTTTATTACCTTAGCCCAACCTATCTTATCCTAGCTGATAAAATACATGTGCCTAAGTTCAAAAGTATTGGTGGGATAATAGTTCCTGTTCTACAATGTAGGTTCAATCTTCAATAAATCTACTCATAAACCTTTGAGTTAAAGGATTCTTCTGAAAAGTGCACATGAAATAATTCTCTGTGATCCGCCCCACCCCCCCAAAGCTGGCATTGGAAGTGTGGGAAATAACCATTCACAATTCTTTCTTAACCAATTTTTTTTAAATGTGGGGCAGTTATGGGATTTTTACTTTGTGTATGTTTTCCTTTTTTTTTTTTCTTTAAAGCTACAATCGAGACCAAGTAAACTTGGCATGACCGCTACTTAATACAGAGTATGCAAGAACATACAAGAAGTATCCATTAAAGATACGTTGGCTTTGGCGTATCAGTTTCTAAAGCATTGCTTCTGGACAATAACAAAGCCATATGTTTTAGTGCTGTCCTTTTAAGGTGAGCAGTACAGCAATAAAAGAAATCATTGTAGCTATATTATAAAGAACAGAGGAAAAGTGTCAAATTAAATCCACCTAACTCCCCAGCCCTGGAGATTCTAAGAATGTATCAAGTTAGGAGCCCAAGTTAAAAGAAAAAAGTTTCCAGTGATTATGGTTTTGTCTTATTTACTGGAAAATGCTGGGGTAAAGATTATAGATATCTTCACTCTTTAACCCCTTATGACAAGGTAAGCCCATTATTTAAACTTCTAGTCCTACGGTATTTTCATATAAAATATAAATAATGCCTCTCTCTTGATGGTGTTATGAGGATAAATTAAAATAAGTATGTAAATTACCTGAAATATATTTTTAATATTTCTGAGTATAAGTGCTATTCAAGTATTTTAAAATTTGTTAAAATAAATTCTTCAACTTTCTCCGAATGTCTATAACTTTATATATTTGAATCATGTGGTCTCTCAGCTTTTACCTTTCCATAAGACATTCCCAATCTTCTATGGGCACTACACTATAGCTTATACTTCCATATTTTAAGTTTAATAGTTATTATCAAGTTTAATAATTCTTTTTTTACACGGTAACAAATTCCTATCAATTAACTTGAAAAAAATTGTTCACAATTAATAAGAAAATGAACATTCAGTCATATTCCCTGGCTGCCCAAAGGTCACAGTAATATTTCCAAGTTTCCTGATTTTTTTTTTTCTTTCCATAAACCCCTGGTTGCTATAGGATACTCAGATGAAGGAAGGTTGGACTTATGAAACCTCTCTCAATTGTAAATTTAAGAGTATCTGGTACCCAGTAACAATGGCATGTTAATAACAATAGCTCCTACTACAGTGACTTGAATCAACCTGGAAATAACATAGTCACATAACAATAGAACAGGCATGTCTTCCTTTGGAAACAGACTATGTTTTCCTGTTGGATTGTTTCTTCAGTTTTGCTAGATAGTACCAAAAGTTTTTTTTTTTTTTTTCCTTTCAAACTTGGTATTTTTCACACTGTTATATCTGATGGCTATCCACATTTGTTGGCTATAGATTCTGACAATTTGCTGTCAAGAGGTTTCAGCATATTGTGCCTCACCTGAATCCTTCTATTTATATACTGGAATACACTTGTGAAGTCGTTGATTGTAAAGGCCCATTGAATCAAACTGGCGAATCCTTTAACAGTCAGTCAAGTACTATCATCTCTATGGAGCCACTGATTCACTCTGCTTACTAAGAATAGAAAATGTACCTCTTTTCTGCTTCTATAGCCCTTCACACATGTCTCTGGTAGGGCACCTTCTACCCCATGCTTAGTTTCTCTCTGAACTTATGTATCCTTTCCAATTATCTTGCAGTGACTTGAGAACAGAGTTTATGTTTAAATTACCATCTAATAGTGTCCTTGATTTATAGTGGTGCTAATACCCATTGCTCACTTGAGGAATAGAAGGAATAATTATTGAAGTTATGACATGAAGAGGAAGAGGACCTACAAATTAAATATTTCTTCATGTTTCATGCTCATCCTGGCTACTTGAACATCAAAACTCAGCGAACCACCTCTAATCCATGTTCCTAGTTTAAAGCTTATGTCCATTTGCCTGTGTAACCCTATTAGTCAAAATGTGGTTTTCACAAAAATGAGGTTCATCCCCACACTCAGAGAACACCTACCATGGTACTTGAATCAGCCTGACATTTCACAGCACATAGCTGCTCATATAGCCTAACTGATGTCATTGAGAATACTGCCAAAGTCAGAAAATTTTTCTTTCCCTGACCAGCAAAATAGCATCACAGTGAAAGGAAAAAAAAAAAAAAAAAAAAAAAAAGCCAAGCCTATCTGAAACAATGGGATTAATTTGATACTATTTGGTGAATAAATATGGGTTTTTGATAACATGATGTTTCCCTGATGGGAGAGAGATTAAAATCTATTCCTCTGATATGAAATCATATCAGGAGGATGAGAGTAATGACCTCTAGTGAGAGCTAGCACTGAAAAGTTCAGTTTACCTGAGGTTCAGCATGGTGTCCATTTGTCTATAATATCACACTGGTATCAAATTTTCCTTTGGACATGGGAAACTATGCATTCTGGCTCTTCTATCTCTAAATGGAGACTTAAGGAGGAATAGTGTTAGTCAATGTAATATGATTTGAAAGGTACTGCAATGTACCCCTACAAATATCCCTTCCCTCCTCTGCACATATAGGCAGAGAACTCTAATGATTGTTTTGTTGGGAATGAATAGCTAGTAAATTCTAGGGCATAGATGTGGTCTGCTAGACACTTAATTAACAGATGTCCCCAAAGTAATCAAATTTATTTTGATTTTCATATGCCCTGAGAGGATAGAATACATACTTCTCTTTTTGAATTTGGGTGAATGCGGGTATTTTTATAAATGTCTATATTCTTAAAACAGTAGGATTTAATAATTTGTAGCTAAGAGGCTACTCTTAGTTGACCCTCTTCACACTGCTTTTGTTTGAATGGCTTTAAGATCAATTGTTTCAAAATGCAAGGGAACTGAGCCCCAGTTAGAACAGTGCTATGAGATTCATGCTCTGGTTAGTATTTCATAAGAATTAATCTGCATTTTGTCTCTGGGCCTCTGTTGTGGTGTGCATATGGTGTGGAGAGATGCCCACTGATTGGGGGAGACCCCCTGTGATACAACAGGCAGCTGAAAGATGACATTTTAGGGTATTGTTGATATAATCCAGGTTTCAAGTATCATTCTTGTGGCACTATTTTTATTTACTAGATTTATTTTCTTGGCTTTTTAACAAGATGTGTCCATAGCAATTGCCCCAGGGATTACTTGATTCAGCACTCAAAAAAAAAAAAAAAAATGCATGATAAACAATTAGGCAAGTTCCAAAAATTCAGATTTCTCTAAGGAAAAAAAAATACGCAATTGCTGAAGTAAAATCAAAAAAGTAAACCAAAGAAAGTAACTTTATTTTAATATTGTTAATCATTTATTAACCTGTGTATATACCTATGCTCTGAGTGACAGAGCAGACCAAAGGCTTTGCCATAGAAGGTTTCTTGTTGTTTGACTAATTTTTGCCAAGAAGTTGGGGAGCAAACTTGACAGAGAAACTAAAACCTTCATCACATAGATATCAAAATAGAAATACAAGTTTAATAATAACCATAAAAATTAAGATTACAGTTAAGCACTCATTTAGGTTTATGAGTAAAGACCCTGCATCTAGGATGTCATCACCTTCCAACTCGTACACTTTTACATATATTCTCACGTCTGCATTCTTTCACTTATCCACATATAGTTATTAATAATAATTAGTTAAAACACACACAAAGAAAAGAGGCCAGTATTCAGATAACCAGACAGAAAAATGCATAGATATGAGAGAACTTGTAAGAGAAGCCTGTAAACAAACAAAATGACATGGATGTACTTTCAGAGTTGGGTATAATGTTCATTCAGACAGATAGTGTCATTTCCAAACATAGAATCATAAGCACAAGTGAGTAGATTAGGTGAAATAATGTGAAAGGAAAAAAGTGAGGGGAGGAAACTGATTAGGGAATAGGAGTAGGGTTGTTTATAAAAGTCAAACACAAGAGAACTGAAAAGGGGTAGAGCAGGAGCTTACTGGTCCATGAAGGAAACCAAGATGATCTGGATGAAGATTTTAAAATGCAGGAACATACCAGTGTAACATGTTGATTGCTCATGCCAGGGGCCATCCAGGCAAAGGAATGTGTTCCTGGGGTTATTAAATTGGAAATGGACAAAGTCGAAATATCATAAAACATACATTAGCACTTTTATCTCCTCCAAGATCTCTGAGGCCTCAGTGGGGACAACACTGGATGAAATTCATGCTCCCTGTTCTCAAAAATATTATATTTAAAATACATTTTATGTTTTTCAAGCTGCAACTGGTGAATGGGAGTGACAAGCATGTACTTACTGTATTGGGTGCCTGAAGGGGGTGATAATGCTGGCTCCTGATATCCAGAGATACACCAAAGTTAAAAGGACAGTGTACTTAAATTACATTATTGTTTCTCAAATGAGATTGGCTTGCTCACTAAAAGGTATGCTTTCTTTGACTTCCTTGGAAAGGAGGAAAATCTCTTAAAATGTGGTAACTACTTTTTGAAACCTAAATTGTCCCACCTACCTAATCTAATAGCCTAATATACCTTTGCACCTATTCCCCTGGCATTTCCATTTCTTTACATTGAATTCTTTACACAATTTAGTATTTAATGCATCAAAAGATAAACTCAAAGAAGCGAAAAAGGACTATTTCTTTAAAGACAATGATAATTTATATAGCCATTTAGTCAAAAGTACACTGCACCAAGTAGGAAGAGAGCTGGTCTTTTTGAAATATACTATTTGTTTGATTTTGCCCTTTTCTGGTGTCTTTGTTGCTGCCAAGTTCTGGCTGTGCTTATCCTGAGTCAGTGCGCATTCGGTCCTTGCCTTAAACGCCTCCAGATCCGATTATTATAATACCCTTGGTAGCACTTTGCCAAGAATGCTCATGTGAGATTCTAAATCTCCTTTAACAGGAAATGGTTATAAGAGGTGAACAAAACACTGTTCTGGTCATGATGGAGTTGAACTGCTGCCATCACCTGTCTGCAAATCCACACCTGCTCTGAAGTGCTTCATTTATGTTAGCACAGCCTTCTGTTCTCAGGGCTGATAACCTGCTCCAGAAAAAGTGATCATACACATTGACTGTCCCCGCAGTCAGTCCCTTTCATTGTAATGACCTAAACAATGCAGGAGTCTTTTTTTTTAAATTTGTTTCCTCTTTTTTCCCCCCTTTGGTTGCATATATTTCTGTTTCACTTCCCATTTATTCCCCGGTAATATGTTAGTTGTTGGTAACCATGATCAATTTGGTTTTTTCTCTTTCATTTATTATTTATTTGGTCAAATGTTTTACTGAAAACGTATACAGAATTTTGAAAAACTATTTTTTTCATTCCATACATAGACTTACCCTAAAATATATCTCACAAAAATCCCCTTGGCCTATGATTTTATCCTGAATCAAATGTATTTTTAGCCAACTAATTGATACCAGGAAGATAAAATTATCTTCTCATTTAATATGAAATATTCATAACTCTGACTTTTTAACAGTAAGAAATATCTTATAGAATTATGAAGCAGGACATTAATTTATTCAGTGATAAAATATGAAGCTTCCCACTTAAGGAGGTTTTTGTCCTCTTAAAAAGTAGATCTTATTAGAGATCTCAACCCAGATACCTAATATATAGAGGTGTGACTAAAAACCTGTTTTGCTTGTAAGTTGAAAGTCAAAGAGGAAAGAAGCTGGGAGCTTAGAGAGAAACCTTTACTAAGTGAAAAAACGTCTCTCAAGATGGAGCTTTCTTGTCTGCAAATAAGTTATTCACAAACAGTTTATCTAACTTTAAAAATTTAGGTAAACTTCTAATACAGATCCAACAGGTAAGAAAACCTAGGCTATCTGTCAACTTGTTAAGCTTTAACTTTAATTTCTTCAAGATTCCCTTCATGAATACTTTGATCAGGAACACAAGACGTGGCTTGAACTCTCTCTCCCTCATGCTTCTCCATGTCTTATGGCTGCTCACCCCCGTCACTCCCTCCATATCATTTGCAAATATTTATCTCTCTTTAGACATCTGTGATACTAGGATATATTCTTAGATGCAATTATGCAAAACAATACTATTTCTGTAAAGTTAGAGATTCTGTTAAAGAACGACATCTTTTGTTACTATTTTGCTGCTGCTCTTAGTTATTTTTCAGTTAACTCAGATGCTACCCGAGACCTTTACATTTCTTTCATTTCTGAAGCACTGCATATGTTTCCTTGAAGCCATTCACACCTTGACCTTTTAAAATAGGACTGTGAATCCGTGTGGGTGGGGGGAAGGGAAAGAAAGAAGAATGAGAGAAAACATGCTGACAACTATCTTTAAACAAAATAACTGGTCAGTGTATAAACAGCAGCTTCAAGTATAAGTGACATTGTTTGCCTGAGTACAGATTATTGACAGGCCTGGTACTTGACCTTACCTGAGAATGGATGTGCACTTTGCTGCTTTGCTATAACACAGCAGGGCATTCTAGATGGAGTGCTACGGAATGACAGAATGTCTGTGGGTTGAGAATCAAGTGACCTGAGCTATGGCTCTAACTTGGCCAGGGTTCTGGAACCAACAATTCATGATTCCAGATATCTCACCTAAAAGTGAGGAATACTATATGTGTTGTCTTGGCAGCAAGTGTTCAAGAAACCCATTGATATAATCTTTGAAAACCTTTTGACTTGTTACCCATTTAAACTCACCACCTATCAAAGGCTGAACTCGTAAGTCCATGCCAGCCAGATTTTGCTGCTTTTCTGTTATTCTTTCAAGGGGCCATTTCCAATAGATCATGAACACAGGTGATTCTGTCTTCTACCATGCCAGACATAGCATTTCCCCACAGATTGCTACAGCTTCAGAACAGAAAGGCAGGTTCTTACAGGTCCTGACTTCTCTAGCCTCTTTATGGCAAAATTCTACGGTAGCTTATGACTGAGGGCATCTGAGGGATAGAATCAAAAAAAGCATTGTCTCCTGCTAGGCAATGTTGATAGTGTAGTAACCTGTTTCATAGTTTAGGGAAATAGCTCATTAGTTTAGGAAAATGTTTATTACAGTCTACATGAACCTTTTATAGGTCTCAGAAATGAGTGTAATGGAGACTGAATAGATATGTAAATCCTGTAGACCAATTCCATGCTATGCCCAGAATTATCCCTTTAAAATTGAGACAGTCATGCCAAGTTAATATTTTTAAACCTAGATCTCTCATACCCTAAAATTTATTTTTTCCTAAGTTGAAACTTCTTTCTACTAATGGGCTTCTCTTAAATGGTCTCACCAGTTCCTGCATAAAATCAGACCGAATCCCTAAAATGGACCCCATTACTGCTCTTCATAAGATTGTTCCACCCCATAGACGAATAGATTTTAATTATAAATTGCTGTGGAATTCACATGATGTCTTTAGACCTTCAATTACTTTGAAGCAGACCCACTATAGGCTAGTAGGAGTGCTACACTTCAAATAAGAGGCACACAAGGAGAAAAACTTATAAGATCTTCCACACGCTGCTAACAGTGATTATTTCTCTACCATAAAGTTGTATGAGTTTTGGCTCCCCTTTTTTTTTTCTGTGTCTTTATCAGTATTGTCTAAGAGAGTTACAATGAGGCTATATAAGATTTTAAATTAAGTAAGAGAAAAAAATAAGTTTTAAACTAATGTTCTATCTGGTTCCTACCAGTGTGCTGATGTACAGGACTGCTGATCTCAGCCCTAAGAGAAATTGTAGAGCAATCTCTGACAAACCACAAAGGTGGGTGTGTGGGGAAACTAGAAGAAATCCCTGGGTGATGTGTGGCTGCTTTGAACCTGCTATGTGAAGATATAGAAGGACCAAGACCTACTGCAAGGAGGAAAAAAAAAAACTTGGGAAAAAAACTGTAGTGTTTTATCCTTATCCTTCCATTACTGTTATGTTGGGATGAATTGTTTCCCCACTTGTGGTGATTAGCCTCTAGTCCAAGTGCTCTCGAAAGTAAAACCAGGTTAGCAGAGGAGACCTGTGTTTATCAGGATTGCAGATAAGCAATATGGGAGCTGTTTAAGTTCTGGCAGTTGCTTCCCCAACCATTTACAGAATGACTTCACCTTATCCCTGGGGTGTAATAGGTGAGGTTATGATCTGAAGAGTTGTTTTATGGAGTGAGGAGTACTTTGATACCAGGTTCCCTTCACCTCAGAGCTCAGTCCATTCCCAACCCTTGAACTCCCATGCTAACCTGCAGAGAAAACATGACCTAATAGGCTAGGGACTGCTGTTTTCCTAGTTTGACCTTTGGCAGGTGTCTGGGAACTTGGCTTCTGATAGGATTTGGCTTTATGGTAAGATTGTACACCTGAGCCTATATCCTTTGCATAATGAGATTTATGGGGAAAACCTGCTTTTGTTGTTTTTGTTTTAACCACTCTGGTGAGTGTGTAGTGGTATCTCGTTGTTTTTGTTTGTTTGTTTTCTGTTTTCGTTTTATTTTTGAGAGAGGGAGGGAGAGAGGGAGAGAGAGCATGCATCTGTGCAAGCGTGAGCTGAGAAGGAGCAGAGAGAGAGGGAGACAGAGGATTCGAAGCGGGCTGTCTGCAGACATCAGAGAGACCAATGTGAGGCTTGAGCTCAGGAACAGTGAGACCCTGACCTGAGCTCAATTCAGGCACTTAACCAACTGAGCCACACAGGCGCCCCTACGTTTAATTTTTTGAGGAACTGCCATACTGTTTTTCATTTGCCTCATGACTAATGAGGTCATGTTTAAAATGGCTTCTTGGATAGCCTCTCTTCTGAGGTACCTGATTAAGTTGTCTTTTTCCGGCTTTATTGAGATGTACTTGACATACAACATTGTGTAAATTAAAGGAGTACAACATATACATGATGATTTGATACATGTATATATTGTGAAACGTTTGCCACACTGTTGGTTAGCACATCCTTCACTTCACATAATTATCATTTGCTTTTTGTTTTGTTTTGTGAAAAAAAAAAACATGCAAATTATCACTGGCAGTTCTAGAGGTCACAAGTACAAAAAGCAGTGTCACTAGGCTAAAATCATGTTTGATTTCATTCTTTAAATTTTTTATTAAACATTTTTATTGAAGTATAATTCACATACAGGGTTATATTTTTTAACCTCAGGTATAGAACACCTACTTTTCTTTTGAGAGCCTAAACTTTCTGTAGTTGGTAGACGAAGAATGCCAATTTGACCAGCTCCGGGTTTTTAGCCGGAGTTTTCTGAGTTTCAAACAGAAATATCACACAGTTGTCACTGCGTTTTGATACTGGAGGATGGGTGCACTCTCTGTGATCCCCTTATAGGAGGAGGAGAGCATAAGAAGCCTGCACAGGGATACCTCCAGACTGTTTCTTTTTCATAGTTGATCTCTGCTGTATCTCTGTAATACATCTTAGCAGTGAGTACAAACATGCCAAGTCCCTTGGGTCCTTCCAGCCAAATGCAAAAATGTGTGGGCAGTCTTGGGACACTGGAAGCATTGACAAAGTAACTGATAACCTTGCAGAATATGAGGTCCAAGGCAAAAACAACACTACCCTTGAGGAGCACACTATCTCAAAAGAAGCCTAAGTATCGGATTACCATTTTCATCACAAGTGAATGTTAGAATAAGATCAAAAATTATCTTTGTAAACATTCCAAGAGAAGATATTGATGAAAGAAAAAAAGTAAGCCTGAAATCTCTTCTAATCTATTTTCAGTCAGTCTACATGCTGTCATATAACTTCTTCCCAGATGTTTTAGTAGGTAGTTTGGTGATGTGAGTTTTTGATATTTAATGTCTATTTTCTCTGTTGTCTTCTACGTTTGCAGGAAATTTAGAGCGAATGCTATCTAGCTTTCATTAAAGACAGAATAAATTTCTAAATGCTGCTCTTTCTTTTCAAATGTGTTTCTGCTTCTCTACCTTCTTGAGTCAAAATTACAGTCTTCCTTCGTGGTCCAGTTTAAATTTCACAGGCTCTGTAAATCATCTTACTGTCCAATTCCATTATTACCAATTTTGTGGCACGATTTACCACAAAGACTTTTCCTCATAGCCTTACTTGTAAGACCTTTATAGTACTTTGGACTGGTTTTACCTACCCTATTAGAATAGAATATTCTAGGTAATAGAGACTGCATCATATTTAGGCACTTTATAGCACTGTAAAGTATATATGAATGGCATTGCATTAGTGTAACAGAAGGGTTGTAATAAAAACAATAATTGCAATTGCTAGCATTTATCGAGCACTTACTCTGTATCATTAACTCTTCAATGTTCTACTTTTATTAACTCATTTAATCCACAAAACAGTTTATAAATTAAGACCTCTTATTTTCCCAATTTTAAAGATGAAGAAATGAAGCACATGGATATTAAATACCTTTTTTAACATTAAACAGCTGCTAAGTTAAAATAAGGTATGCTTTGAATTAGTGCAATCTAGTTCAAGAGGCTGAGCTATTTAAATACTATGTGAAACTGTTTCTCATAATATATGATTAATATTAGGGTTACCTGATTTGGGGGGAAAAAGCAGAATTCAGTTAAATTTGAAATTCAGATAAACAGCAAATCATTGTTATTTATAAGGATGTCTCAAATATTTCATGGAACATACTTCTACTAAAACTTATTTGTTGTTTATCTGGAAATCAAATGTGATTGGAGGTCTATATCTGATAATTTTATGAATATGAGTAACAATGTACATCTAAATAGAGGTATGCTGACTTGTGTGATAGAGATACAGCACACAGGTAACATTGACAAAATAACCTGGTTTCCAGTTTGGGGTCCAGGATGAGCAGAGAGCCTAACCTGTCAGATCCTCAAGTTCTTTCTGAGTTTAAGAGAGCTCCTGTCTATCTAACCATGCCCCTTCTGTGGCCGCTGACATCTTTGACTGAGGAGGGTGTGTGTGAAGTCTCCACCATTTCAGCCCAAAGCTAGACAACTCTGAGAAGCAATATTCATTCTAGAGTGTCTACAACTTGTTTGTGGCTTTTGGGACCTGCATTATAGTTTGGAAGCAAATACTAAGACCGTAAAAGTCAGAGAACCCAACTTGTGACAGCTTACACATAACTAAGTAACAGGACAAGAAGAATCTTCTTTGCCCTACAAATAACTTCTTTTTCCTTTTTAAATGGTAAAGTTATTTCTTAATTTTTTTTTAATGTTTATTTATTTTTGAGACAGGGACAGCATGAACGGGGGAGGGTCAGAGAGAGGGAGACACAGAATCTGAAGCAGGCTCCAGGCTCCGAGCTGTCAGCACAGAGCCTGAAATGGGGCTCAAACTCACAGACCGTGAGATCATGACCTGAGCCGAAGTCGGATACTTAACTGACTGAGCCACCCAGGCGCCTCAGCCCTACAAGTAAATTCTATTAACAGAAGAGTAACTTTTATTGTAGCCCCTTTGCTGAAATCAAGACCAATGTACCTTATACCAGTCAGAGTTCCAGCAGAATACAGATGTAAGCTCAAAGAATAGTTTAATGAAGACACTGTTCAGAGATGTGGACAAGGCGAAGGAATCAAGAAAGTTGTCAATAACAGGAACTTGTTACCAAGAGCAAAAGTTAACATGAAGGCTATAAAGTTCTAGCAGTGCTGGAAGTCCTCATCATCCCTAGGCTTGAGACAATAAGGCATGGTTATTAGAGCAGCTAGCAAAACATGCAGCTGTAGTGGGACCACAGACCAATGGACCATGGACCAGTCATAGCCAGGCATGTATGGAGCTAGAGGAGCTCAAACACATAACTCTGACTTCTTCCAGCATCCAGCTATTGCTGTTGCCTTCCAACCAGATAAAGGACAACTTCCATATACAAAACAGGGCAGGAGCAGAATGAAGAGTAGATCTGGCTAGAAAATGGAATACATCCCAAAACACTAAAGCCCAGAGTCAAGAATGGCATGCTCATTAATGAAGTAAATTAAAGGTAGAACACTGGATAGAGTAATAGATAAGAAATTCAAAGACCTGGGTTGTAATGCTATAAACATCCCTCACCAGCTTTCATATTTCAAGCAAGCTACTCTTTCCAGGCCTGTTTTGACTTCTGTTTAAAGAGTTCCATGAACTAGAGGGTTTCTTCAAGCTTTAACAGTATATAATTGTACACATCTAAATTTCCTATACAAAGTATATGAAGAAAATGACTTAGGGAAATGAGATTCAGAATTATTTAAGAAAGTAGGGTAATTAGTAGGTAGCGATGACCTGCTTAGAGAAAATTAAAGCAGCAGTAAAGGTCATCTGTAGAGTTTGATAGTAACGGTGGATTATTAAAAGGAGCAAATGTTGGCACAAGAGATGGCATGAAAATAAAACAATAAAGCAGAATATAAAGGACTTCATGATGAATTAATAAATTCTCAAACAAGCCCAGTTTATATGATCTAATTCAAATCACACCTATAAAGAATATAAAATACTTAGGTATGTAATAATTTTTCCCTTTTCGTGTGAAAATGAACAGTATGGGTTATACAAAAGAGCAGACAAACAGGATAAAAGTTCATGAACTCAAATTTCATACACTACTTAGCATAAATGAGATGCTTATTTAAAAGTACCTTGAAAGCATTAAATTGCCAACGCAAATACAGCTGACCTTTATGTGGGGTCAATCTATCAGAATCTTAATGGATATTTTTCTTTTTTTTTAATATATGAAATTTATTGTCAAATTGGTTTCCATACAATACCCAGTGCTCATCCCAAAATATGCCCTCTTCAATGCCCATCCCCTCCCCTTCCTCCCACCCCCCATCAACCCTCAGTTTGTTCTCAGTTTTTAAGAGTCTCTTATGCTTTGGCTCTCTCCCACTCTAACCTCTTTTTTTTTTTTTTTTTCCTTCCCCTCCCCCATGGGTTTCTGTTAAGTTTCTCAGGATCCACATAAGAGTGAAACCATATGGTATCTGTCTTTCTTTGTATGGCTTATTTCACTTAGCATCACACTCTCCAGTTCCATCCACGTTGCTACAAAGGGCCATATTTCATTCTTTCTCATTGCCACGTAGTACTCCATTGCGTATATAAACCACAATTTCTTTCTTTTTTTTTTTTAACGTTTATTTATTTATTTATTTATTTATTTATTTAATATATGAAATTTACTGTCAAATCGGTTTCCATACAACACCCAGTGCTCATCCCAAAAGGTGCCCTCCTCAATACCCATCACCCACCCTGCCCTCCCTCCCACCCCCCTCAACCCTCAGTTTGTTCTCAGTTTTTTAACAGTCTCTTATGCTTTGGCTCTCTCCCACTCTAACCTCTTTTTTTTTTTTTTTCCTTCCCCTCCCCCATGGGTTTCTGTTACGTTTCTCAGGATCCACATAAGAGTGAAACCATATGGTATCTGTCTTTCTCTGTATGGCTTATTTCACTTAGCATCACACTCTCCAGTTCCATCCACGTTGCTACAAAAGGCCATATTTCATTTTTTCTCATTGCCACGTAGTATTCCATTGTGTATATAAACCACAATTTCTTTATCCATTCATTCACAATTTCTTTATCCATTCATCAGTTGATGGACATTTAGGCTCTTTCCACAATTTGGCTATTGTTGAGAGTGCTGATATAAACATTGGGGTACAAGTGCCCCTATGCATCAGCACTCCTGTATCCCTTGGGTAAATTTCTAGCAGTGCTACTGCTGGGTCATAGGGTAGGTCTATTTTTAATTTTTTGAGGAACCTCCACACTGTTTTCCAGAGTGGCTGCACCAGTTTGCATTCCCACCAACAGTGCAAGAGGGTTCCCGTTTCTCCACATCCTCTCCAGCATCTATAGTCTCTTGATTTGTTCATTTTGGCCACTCTGACTGGCGTGAGGTGATATCTGAGTGTGGTTCTGATTTGTATTTCCCTGACGAGGAGTGATGTTGAGCATCTTTTCATGTGCCTGTTGGCCATCCGGATGTCTTCTTTAGAGAAGTGTCTATTCATGTTTTCTGCCCATTTCTTCACTGGGTTATTTGTTTTTCGGGTGCGGAGTTTGGTGAGCCCTTTATAGATTTTGGATACTAGCCCTTTGTCCGATATGTCATTTGCAAATGTCTTTTCCCATTCCATTGGTTGCCTTTTAGTTTTGTTGATTGTTTCCTTTGCTGTGCAGAAGCTTTTTATCTTCATGAGGTCCCAATAGTTCATTTTTGATTTTAATCCCCATGCCTTTGGGGATGTGTCAAGTAAGAAATTGCTATGGCTGAGGTCAGAGAGGTCTTTTCCTGCTTTCTCCTCTAGGGTTTTGATGGTTTCCTGTCTCACATTCATGTCCTTTATCCATTTTGAGTTTATTTTAGTGAATGGTGTAAGAAAGCGGTCTAGTTTCATCCTTCTGCATGTTGCTGTCCAGTTCTCCCAGCACCATTTGTTAAAGAGACTGTCTTTTTTCCATTGGATATTCTTTCCTGCTTTGTCAAAGATGAGTTGGCCATACGTTTGTGGGTCTAGTTCTGGGGTTTCTGTTCTATTCCATTGGTCTATGTGTCTGTTTTTGTGCCAATACCATGCTGTCTTGATGATTACAGCTTTGTAGTAGAGGCTAAAGTCTGGACTTATGATGCCTCCTGCTTTGGTCTTCTTCTTCAAAATTACTTTGGCTATTCGGGTCCTTTTGTGGTTCCATATGAATTTTAGGATTGCTTGTTCTAGCTTTGAGAAGAATGCTGGTGCAATTTTTACTGGGATTGCATTGAATGTGTAGATAGCTTTGGGTAGTATTGACATTTTAACAATATTTATTCTTCAACACATGAACATGGAATGTTTTTCCATTTCTTTATATCTTATTCAATTTCCTTCATAAGCTTTCTATAGTTTTCAGCATACATGCCTTATACACCTTTGGTTAGATTTATTCCCAGGTATTTTATGCTTCTTGGTGCAATTGTGAATGGAATCAGTTTATTTGTCTTTCTGTTGCTTCATTATTAGTGTATAAGAATGCAACTGATTTCTGTACATTGATTTTGTATCCTGCAACTTTGCTGAATTCATGTATCAGTTCTAGCAGACTTTTGATGGAGTCTATTGGATTTTTCATGTATAATATCATGAAATCTGCAAAAAGTGAAAGCTTGACTTCATCTTTGCCAATTTTGATGGCTTTGATTTCCCTTTGTTGTCTGATTGCTGATGTTAGCACTTCCAACACTATGTTAAACAACAGTGGTGACAGTGGACATCCCTGTCGTGTTCCTGATCTCAGGGGGAAAGCTCTCAGTTTTTCCCCATTGAGGATGATACTAGCTGTGGGCTTTTCATAAATGGCTTTTATGATGTTTAAGTATGTTCCTTCTATAATGGATATTTTTCTAAATAGAAAAGTGCTTGAAGTTTTCTTAAGTTTTTATTTTAATTCCAGTTAACATACAGTGCAATATTAGTTTCAAGTTTACCATATAGAGATTCAATGCTTCTATACAATAGTCAGTACTTGTCACAAAATGCACTCTTTAATCTCCATCACCTACTTTATCCATTCCTCCACCCACTTTCCCTCTGGAACCCATCAGATCTCTATTGTTAAAAGTCTGTTTCTTGGTTTGTATCTCTGTCTCTTTTTGACTTTGCTCATTTGTTTTGTTTCTTAAATTCACTTCACAATGAGGAAAGTGATATGGTATTTGTCTTTTTCTGACTGACTTATTTTGCTTAGCATTATACTCCCTAGCTCAAACCATGTCATTTCAAATAGCAAGATTTTATTCTTTTTATGGCTGAGTAATTATGAATATCCATTCATCAGTCAATGGACAATTGTGCTGTTTCCACAATTTTGTTATTGTAGATAATGCAGCTATAAACATCTGGTGCATGTATGCCTTCAAATTAGTGTTTTGTATTCTTTGGGTAAATACCTACTAATGCAATCACTGGATTTGTAGGGTAGTTCTATTTTTAACTTTTTGAAGAAACTCTGTACTGCTTTCCATGGTGGTTGCACCAGTTTGCACTCCCACCAATAGTGGAAGAGGGTTCCCCTTTCTCCACAGCCTTGCCAACACCTGCGGTTTCTTGTGTGTGTGTGTTGATTTTAGTAATTCTGACAGATGTGAAGTGATAGCTCATTTTAGTTTTGATATGCGTTTCCCTGGTGAGTGATGTTGAGCATCTTCTCATGTGTCTGTTGGCTATCAGGATGTCTTCTTTGGAAAAATGTCTATTCATGTGTTTTGCCCATTTTTTAACAGGATTACTCATTTTTGAGGTGTTGAATTTAAGTCTTTATATATTTCGTATAAGAACCTTTATCAGATATGTCATCTGCAAATATATTCTCCCATTCCATAGGTTGCCTTTAGGTTTATTGATTGTTTCCTTTGCTGTGCAGAAGCTTTTTTATTTTGATGAGGTCCCAATAGTTTATTTTTGCTTTTTTTTCCTGTACATCAGGACACATACCTAGAAAGAAGTTGCTATGGCCGATGTCAAAGAGGTTACTGACTGTGATCTTCTCTCGGATTTTTATGGTTTCGGTTTCACATTTAGGTCTTTAACTCATTTTTAATTTATTTTTGTATTTGGTGTAAGAAATACCAGTTTCATTCTTTTGCCTGTAGCAGTCCAGTTTTCCCAACACCATTTGTTGAAGAGACTGGCTTTTTGCCATTGGATATTCTTTTCTGCTTTGTTGAAGATTGACCATACAGTTGTGGGTTCATTTCTGGGTTTTCTATTCTGTTCCATTGATATGGGTCTCTTTGTACCAGTATCATACTGTTGTTATCACTATAGCTTTGTAATATAAATTGAAGACCTAAGGTCTTTTGTGATTCCATCAAATTTTAAGATGGGTCTAGCTCTGTGGAAAATGCTGTTGGTATTTGATAGATTTGCATTAAATGTGTAGATTGCTTTGGGTAGTATAGGCTTTTTAACAGTATTTGTTCTTCTAGTCTGTGGGCATGGAATGTCTTTCCATATCTTTGTGTCTTCTTTAATTTCTTGCATCAATGTTTTATAGTTTTCATAGTACAGATCTGTTACCTCTTTGTTACGTTTATCCCAACCAAATTGTTGTTTTGGGTGCAATTGTGAATGGGATTTATTCCCTAATTTCTCTTTCTGCTGCTTCATTATTGATATATAGAAATACAACTGATTTCTATACATTGACTTTGTAACCTACAACTTTACTGAACTCATTTATCAGTTCGAGCAGTTTTTTGGTGGATTTCTTTATGATACTATATACAGTATCCTGTGAACTGCAAATAGTGGAAGTTTGACTTTTCTGCTGATTTGAATGCCTTTCATTCTTTCTGTTTTCTGATTGTCATGGTTAGGACTTCCATAGTATGTTAAATAACAGTAATACAAATTGACAGCCCTCTATTGTTCCTGACCATAGAAGAAAAGCTCTCAGTTTTTTCTCATTGAGGATGATATTAGCTGTGGTTTTCTCATATATGGCCTTTATTAAGTTGAGGTATATATCTTCTAAAACTACCTTGTTGAGGGTTTTTTAACATAAACGGATGCTGTACTTTATCAAATGCAATTTTTCTGCATCTATTGAGAGGATCATATTGTTCTTATCTTTTCTTCTATTAATGTGCTTATCATGTTGACTGATTTGTGAATATTGAACCACCCTTGTGGGAAATCAAATAGCTATGTCCTGGTTGAGGAGATTATTGGCAACACATTACACTGCTTTCTGGACCTGCTGAAAACAGGGACCAATATCTAGTTATTAATGGGTGCTCATGAATTCCTTAGACCATGTTATCTGTGGGACATCTTATCTCATTCTCCACCCTGCTTTCTGCATTTGCTCTTTTGTAGTCTTGGGAACACCTTGCTTTTCTGCATGCTTTCTAGATGTTCTCACTGGCAGGTAGCCCACTGAGGTATTGTCGATGTTTCCCTGTATGTATGTTTAATAAGTATTGGAGGTTGAGAGCAGCTCAGGGAGGCTTCCCTTAGCCTTTCTCCCATCTCTCTTGACTTGTGAAGACTTAAGTAATCCTTTCCTTGGTTTGCTGGACAAAGTCAAAAGCCAAACCCACAACTGGCTATAATTTCCTTAACCAGGACATAGCTATTTGATTTCCCACACACCCTTGCAACCTAGGAATAATTCCCACTTGATTGTGGTGAATGATTTTTTTAATATATTGTTGGATTCAGTTTGCTAGTATTTTATTGAGAATTTTTGCATCCATGTTCATCAGGGATATTGGCATGTAGTTCTCATTATTTGTGGAGTTTATCTGATTTTTGCATCAGGGTAATGCCGGCCTCATAGAATGAATTTGAAGTTTTCTATTTTTGGAGTAGTTTGAGAGAAAATGTGTTAACTCTTCTTTAAATGTCTGGTAGAATTCCTCTGTGAAGCTCTCTGGCCCTGGACTTTTGTTTCTTTGGAGTTTTTTGATTACTGACTGAATTTCTTTGCTGGTTATTGATCTTCTCAAGTTTCCTATTTCTTCTTGTTCCAGATTTGGTAGGGCTTTATTCATTTCTTCCAGGTGGTTCAATTTGTTGGCATATAATTTTCATAGTATTCTCTTCTAATTGTATTTCTGTGGTGTTGATTGTGATCTCTCCTCTTTTGTTTGTGATCTTCTTTGGGTGCTTTCCCTTTTCTTTTTGAGAAGTCTGGCAGGAGGTTTATCAATTTTATTAATTTTTTTTGAAGAAACCACATCGTGTTTCATTGATCTCTTTTTTGTTTTTGTTTTTTAGATAATTTATTTCTGCTCTAATCTTCATTCCTTTGGCTGGCTTTAGACTTCATTTGTTGTTCTTTTTCTAGCTCCTTTAGGGGAAAGGTGGATTTTTCCGAGCACGTATTTTAAAAAGAGGAATCAAGAGTCATGGCAAAAATATGACATGGATAAAATACCGTTCATTAGTATGGTCTATGATATCACTCTTTACCAAATATTCCCAGTTTTTGTCCCTGCAGTGCCTCTTCATGTGAAAGGATAATACTGTTGAAACTCACAGTGGCCTTGAGACTTGCCTTGACTTATGAACAATTGGTAGGAGAGACATAGGTCACTTTGGGGCAGAAGCTCAACAGCTAGCATGACTCTCCCTTTTGTCACAATAAGTAGCAATGTACTGGGTATAAGCTGCTTCATGACCTGGAGTGTTCCCAGAGTGACCATGACCTGAAACAGAGCCACAGCTAATCCAAGATGGATATCTAGTGTTAAAAATAAATAAATCTTTGTTATGGGTGACTGGGATTTTTGTGCCAGTTGTTTCTCTATGAGGTGACTATGGGTGGCCTCCTGGATGGTTTCTGGATAAGGACTAGTCACCAGAAAGACAAAGCCATGATTAGAAGCTTGGCATTTTTCAGCTGTGCTATACACTGCCCCACCTCCCATTCTCTTCAAATGGGAGAAGGGCTGAAAGTTGTTAATGATAAATCCTGTCCATGTAATAAAGCCTCCATAAAAAAAATTCCCAGTAGAATGGGGCTTGGAGTATGTCCAGACCCATGAACATAGTCACTTACCAGGAAGGTGACACACCTCAATTCCACAGGGTAGAAGTCCTATGCTTGGGACTCTCCCAGACCTTACCCTATGTATCTGTACATCTAGCGCTTCATTTGTACCACTTATCGTGTCCTATAATAAACTGTTAAATATAAGTAAATCTTTTCCTGAATTCTGTGAGCTGCTCTAGCAAATTAATTAAATCCAAATGGAGAGGAGCTCATGGTAAACTGATTTGTAACCAATTCAGACAGAAGTTGGGAGTAACCTGGGAAGCTGCTACTTGAGATGATGTCTGAAGTAGGGGAGACCATCTCAAGGGACTGAACCCTTAACCTATCTGATATATATTTGAGGTAGATAATGTCAAAATCGAGTTAAATTTTTGGACACCAAGCTGGTGTCATCAAGAATTGCTTGGTGAGGAAAACCTCCCATACATGCAATGTCAGAAGTGAAGTGTTCTGTATGTATAAGGACAGTAAAGGACACATATGGGAGGAAGGACTGTTTTGATTTTTCCCTAGTAAAATGGCCATTGATTCAGAGTATGTTATCCTATAGTATTGTAATCCTGCAGTGTGTCATTTCCAAGACTGTAGCTCATGTATGACTTTAAAGAGAATTCCAACAGTCTATCAGGACAGCCACTCATGGGTTATAGAATATATGTTAAGATAGTGGATACTGTGATAATGTGCCTGTGGTCACATCTCTTGTTCTGTAAAATTGATGTTTCTCCATTGTTACATAGGATCCCAACATGGTAAATCACCCTCATTCCTATGAAAGTAAGCCTGGTTGGAATACTGTAAAGATGAATCATTGTCCCCTTCCAGGAGAAGATTCAATGAAATCCACTGCTGCATGTGGCTGGCTGATTTTCTTGAGGGATAATACCATATCTAGAATTTAGTGTTGATCTTGTTACTGAAAAGTCAAGCCTTCAGTGCCATTAACTAGATGAGACCTGAGGAGAATGAATCAATGAGATTAGGTTTATGAATAGCCTTCATCCCTGCAACCATGGCTATGCCACCCAATGTGTAAACACTACTGTGGTCAAGAGTAAAGACTGACTGGGGCGCTTGGGTAGCTCAGTCAGTTAAGTGTTTGACTTCAGCTCAGGTAATGATCTCACAATTCGTGAGTTTGAGCCCTGCATCGAGCTCTGTGCTAACAGTTCAGAGCCTGGAGCCTGCTTTAGATTCTGTGTCTCCCTCTCTCTCTGCCCCTCCCCTCTTGCTCTCTGGCTCTCTCTTAAAAATAAACATTAAAAAAAGTGTATGTTTATATATATACACATACATATGCATATACATACATATGTACATATACATATGTACATACATATATGTAAACTACACATGCCCTGTAGTTTAGCTTGAGACATTCTCCCGAATGTGTTTTCACCATTATATGATGGATATTTGCTACTGGGTCAGACAATACTTAGCTCATCATGGGCAGTCCTGAACACAGTTTTGATTCTCATAGTTAAGCAATCCCAGGGACCAAGAGTATGTTGAAAGTAAGCTCTTCAAATTCTAAACACTTCCCTGCTGCAGACCACATGATTTTACTCTAGAATCTTAGGGCAGCTCTCTTATTGAAGCTTCCTAAATATTCCACATGATGATCTTACCTACTACAAATGCTCTAGCAACATAGGATCACTTGGGTCATATCACACAAACAGCCAGGCTGCTTAATTTTTGCTGAGGCAGACTTTCTGATTCTGGCACTTTATAAAAACTGGCAGTTTTTTTAGTCAACTGACAAACGAGCTGGAACACTATTCCTAATTGAGGTGCAACCTCCTTTACATGAAAGGGCCTACAAAGCATTTACTTTTCCTTAGTGGTAAGGTGTGATGTTGAATATGTGCCCTTTGGAGAGGTAACTCTGAATACTCCACTCTCATGAACCTTTTAAAATTTCATGGATTAGCAGGCACCTGAAGCTTTTAAGAGTTTTATCTTCCATCCTTTGTTGCATATATGCCTTAGTAGGGCATCTGGTATATGATCTATTTCTAGGTCTGCATGTTCATTTGACAGACTGTATCAATTTAGTGAGGCTGTTTAGTATTTCTTAAAATGTCCATATAATCAACACCCCTTGTGGCTAAGAATACAAGCATGACCTAGCCAGAGGCGAGGCCCTGAATATACCTTTGTCCTACAACTGTATTCCACTGTTTCTTCCATGTGAATTGCTTCAGATTCTTCTCCATAATAGAAATTGAAATGGCCACATTTGCCAGATCAATAGCTTCTAGTGCTTGCTATTAAGGTATCGATCTGATGGGTGTGTTCTCATCAATTTCTGCCATAAATTGGCATTGCCTAT
Source organism: Panthera tigris (assembly GCF_018350195.1). NCBI lineage: Eukaryota > Metazoa > Chordata > Mammalia > Carnivora > Felidae > Panthera > Panthera tigris. Next base: position 60,314,002 of record NC_056667.1, read on the forward strand.
TATCTATTTTATAGATCTGTTATTGTACATTAAAGATACCCAGAATAGCAGCTACAATTGAGGCTGCCAGTTAAGTTTTTGGTAGTATCCCATGAAAGACCAAGATCAACCTGTTTTCTAAAAGTCCAAATTGGTGAATTAAACAGGGATATAAACATGACCGCCACCTCTGCATCCTTTAAATTTTTAAAAGTGCCACTAATTTCTCAATTATGGCTTTCAAATGATCATATCCAGGCCTGTGGGGTTATGATTTCAGGGACTTCCCCTTGGCTTTTCTTACATTGTGGGTCTTATCTCATGGATGAAATTCTTATTTCAGTGAAAAGTTTGGTAGTTATAATGCTATAGTAGACCAAGGATAATTACCACTTGTGCTCATGAGTTTGGGCTGCTATGACAAAAATGCTAAGGACTGGGTGGCTTAAATAGCATATTTGTTTCTCATAGTTCTAGAGGCAGAGAAATGCAAGACAAAGATGCCAGCCAATCTGGTGTTTGGTGAGAACTCACTTCCTGGCTTGAAGACAACCACCTTCTTTCTGTATCCTCTCACAGCCAAGACAGGGTATCACTAATCCCAGGCTTCACCTTCGTGAGCTAATTACACACCAATGGCTTTACCTCCCAATACTACCCCACCGGGATTATGGTTTCAAAATATGAATTTGATACACAAGCATATAGTCCATTGTACCAGTCTAGTTACTGTAAGGTCTTTATTCCCACTTACCTGTTTAGTAATACAGTTACAGAAACTTATTTTAAGAATCACTTCCTAAAACCACTGTTGGTTCTGACCAAGTTTGGGTCCTTGACATGCAGACCTTGAAATAAGGATTCAGTTATTTAAGTAGTTAATTTTGGAACTGTAGAAAGCATGAGTAGGGGAATAGAAATTTGATGCAGAGAAGAGATGTCCCTAAGCTAGCTACCTCTGGTGACTGAAGTTTAATCACCATGGGAAATGGTGTATAATATGGTTTTGGGCAGTATATATAATTGTGTATTAGTTTATTAATTTCTATCCATCATTTTGGGAGAGCTATCATCAAGCAGTGCTCTCTTACTGCTTGTAGCCTCTCATGTCTGTGGGGTAAAGTGGTCTTCAGTGTTAGAAAACAAAACAAAACAAAACAAAAAAACAAAACAACTCTCAGGCATAGAGATGCACAGACTGACAACTGGAAGTTGGTGGTCATAGGACACATAAGAAAATGTTGCAGTATGAGTTCTGCGGCAGGTTCACTGTTAGTAGTTACTCTGGGACAAAAGGCCTGTGCTAGGACTGCCCTGGACAAAACAGAACATATGACAACTTTATCTTATCCCACCTAACTTGTCATCTGCTGACATTTTCTATACTGAATCCAGTGATTATCTCCAAATATAAATCCAACCAGCTCACCTACTTACGTCAAACATTTTGGTGATTTACTATGGCTCAAAGAAAGAAGAGGCCTACACCCTTTCTGTGATCTGCTCTCACCTTTCATAAGAACTTTGCACATGATGCTCCCTCTGATTAGAATGTTACTTCCCTCTTTTATCTTTCAGTTCAAGAATCACTTCCTCAGAGATGCTGATGTGTATGTATCTGACCTGTTGGTATTTTTACTTTAGTTAAAATCATCTGATTTATCATGGAGAATTATGGGGCATTAGAGCAATTCTGTAGATAACAAAAGATGAGAGGTATATTCAAGATGTCTGAATTGTTAAAAGGCTTTTTCTTCTACATAATCTCAAGTTTCAGGTCTAGGAAAAAAAGAGGATACTTTTTATAATCTAATAATTCATAGATATACCCTTTTTCTATGCAATGTGTCTGATTAGCCTAGATTTCTTTCATTTTGGATGGAATACTGCCTGCAGAATACCTGCAACCTGTCAAAGACTCCGCATACCTAAACTAATTGTCACAAACTGTTGTAGTGAGACAAACTGGTCAAGATTGCAGCTTGGTGCCAAATATATTTTCAATATTAGATATGCAGTTTGAATAAAGGCATCTGGAACTTGCTAAAGATTGCAAAATAATGATATCATGCTTATATAGCAGTCCAGCAAGCCATCTCCTATGCTACCTATTTGTGTTAGGGTTCTGGGGTTCCCACTGTCAACCGGGTTAGCACTAGAGGGTTTTTGTTTCCTATTCTGCCCCATTATATACTGATGCTGGATGGACATGGACTTCTAGTACATTTTGGACAGTTTACTCCTTGGTGGCAATAGGACATTAGAATGCAATTCTGATGTTAACTACCCAGAGTTGGCACAGACTTCACAGATTCAGGGCAAAGTCTTCCACAAAGCTCTCCTCCCTTTGGACACCAGCCATAGGTTCTAAGGATTCCAAGACCACTCATGCTCCTGATCAACTGACTATAGTTTGGGGATTCCCAGTACCCTTACAGATTAAGTAGTTCGCTAGAATGGCTCACAGTAAAAGGAAAAGCATTCCAGTTATAATTACAGTTTTGTGAAAGATACAAATCAGGAGCAATGAAAGAGATGTATAGGATACATCTCTGGTTGGGTCTGGTTGGGTCCCAAATGCAGATCATCCAGATCTTCGGGGCACACCATCTTCCCATCACTTCAGGTGTATCACCAATCAGGAAGCTCAACCAAACTTAGATGTCTAGAATTTTTAGCAGGCTTCTATTGCACATTATATTACATATTACATGATTGATGAATTTGATTCAGGTGTCCAATGATTCACCCTCCAGCTCTTTCTGATTCCTGGAGGTCAGACTGTTATAAGGGGATCAAAGCCCCCAACTCATCTAAACATGTGGTTAGTCTTCCTGGTATGACCAGCCCCCATTGTTAAAGTATCTAAAGACCTACTCTGAGTCACTTAATTAGCATAAACTCAAGAATGGCCCCAGATGTCAACCATGAACAACAAGAAGCTTCAATCACTTGGGAAATTCCAAGGGTTTAGAAACTGTCATGGAACCAGACAGCTGTCCATGTCAAGACCAGACAAATTCTTTTTTATACAATGATATTATTGTCTGTATCAAAGAAATAAGATTATTGGAAACTCAGCCCTCAACAAATTCTAGTTGACAAACTGGCCACGGTCCATGAGAATCCAGGTATTCTCAAACTATATTTGAAATAATTGATTATGCAAGTATTTTGATTACAAAGAACAGAAATATATAAAACTCTGAACTATTTATCATGCTGAAGAAATGTTTATTTCTCATCCACTGTTGTTTTGATTAGTAGATCATATATATAGTTTAACATTTACAGGTTATTTATTACCTGATAAACTATAAAACAAATGGGTTATCAGAAATAATTTAAGGATACTTTTTTCTACAAGGCCCTTGAAAAAAATATAAAGCATAATATATATTCTTAAGTGCCACAAATAGGTTAAAAACTCCACATTTTCCTCCCAGTGTACAATCTAGCTCATTGCTAAAATAATGGATTATTTCTTTAGAGTCATGGTAATTTGATTAATAGATTTATCTAACTTGTTAAAATAATCTAGTCCAGTTACTTAAACATCTAAATTCTTATAGTCAACTCACTGTCTAGCCTGATTCTTTTGCAACAAAACTTCCAAAGGTCAATCACGCTGAAGGCAGGACGCACCAGAATCTGAGTTCTAGTTTTTCCACTGAAAATAAACCTCTATGGTATGAAAAATTAAGTCCTAGTGACAGAGGCTGCCTGGGTCCAAGGACCCTACAGGACAAGCCATGAGGGTCTTTGGCTTTGCACAAGATTGAAATCAAATGCAAGCCAAGAGGAAGTGAGAGCAGAGTTTATTGAAGACATAGTACAGATACAGACAGAGTACCTAGCAGCCTCAGAAAGGAAAGGAAAGTGAGTCTGGGGTTTTTACTGAGGATGGTGGTCTGGCATATGTGTCTTCTCAGTAAACCAGTGTCTAGGTATTCTCCATAAGTCATGTTTGCCCTGTAGCGAGGGGTCTTGATGAGTTAGTGGTCTTGGGAAAAGTTAATGATGAGCCCACTCAGTCATTCCTTAGATGTTCTCTTTTATGCTGGAAGACTCCACAGAAGTCATTAAGTCCTGGACCTTTACAAGGAGGACCTACACTATCTGTTCTGTAAGGTTTATGTAAGGCAGGGGTGGTAGGTTCTAGCAAGAATGGAAGCAGGAAAAGGGGGAAATACAGCAGTTTTACATGGGGTCCCTTTAGTTTCCCTGTCTCAATAGGTGTTATAAGATCTTAACAAAAACCAGTGTCCCAAATCATTATTATCCTACTGGTTTCCCCATATACTGTCAGTCATGTCACTTAGGTCTTAGAGCTACAGCTCTCTTATTTTATTTAATCATCCTATTTGAATGGACCTCAGAAGTGCCTGTTTTAAGCCTGGTTTCTTTTTGTTTTGAAATCTCCCAAATTGCTCTGGGCCTAGGGAAGGAAGAGAGATAAAATAAGCTAAAGGGAGGCTGATAACAGCGGGAATAAAACATTGTGTCTGTTTTGTTAGAAATATAATTTTATAAGCCTCCACTCATCTACTGAAAGAATGTGGGTCCATTACATTCCCAATGTTATCCTGTTAAATTATTCTCCTCATTTGATATTCTTCACCACACCAAATTATGCTACATAAAATGAGTCTTAACTTTTAAAGTATTAACATGGGATATTCTGAAACTAAATGTTTCCATCAAGTGTATGTGAATCTTGCTGGCACTCAAGACTCCTACTTCAAGAAATGGATTTGCTCATACAATTAAACATAAGCAATTGCGAGTTAAGCAGATTTCTATTGCCTCTTAGCAGCCAAACTCCAGTGGGGGTAATGTAGGCAGAGCCTTAACCTTTAAAATTGTGGCTTACTGCCATGACCATATTAAAACATCTATGGTGCGGGGGCTGGGCATGTGCGATAATGAGAATTTAAAATTCCAAACTAAATATACTGAAGGAAATGGTTGTGGAACCTAATTAGCCATATGCAGCCTAAACCACTCAGCTTCTAGGAACAGTGTGAGCACACACAGTTATTTCAAAGAGAGAGATGGCAGACTAGAGTGTGAATGCTGCAAAGTTTAAGTGGAAGGACTTCATTATCACCGCCATTACCACTCTGGTTTAAACTCTTATCTGTACTGGACTACTATGTTTCAAATAGTGTTAAACATTTGACCTGCCTCTGATAATCTGTCATTTTCCCTAGTCTCTTTCACTAACATTTTTCAAATGGCTGTCTATGTTGGTGCATTATCTAAGACTTATATACAGTAGATTTTAAAAAATTCTTCAAGTGCATCCCAATGTGTCATATCCAGGTAAACCAACTTAAGGCTACACTTTATGGGAAGACCCTCAATCACCTGGCCATTTTGTTCTTAGACTATGATGTGATTGCCTTTATCCATTTTTTTAGGAAAATCCAGTGTTGAAACATATCTCTCTGCATCATTGGAATAAAGAAGATGCTTAATCAAGACTCCAATCCTGTACATAGAGTTTAGTCTTCTTTATTGCCATTCTACTTTTGTTATAAAAAGTTGTCTATGGAGAAAAATTAATTGAAACCTCTCCCATCAGATTGTTGCCTCAAGAGTAAGCTCTTCATTCCCCCCCTCGGTGTCTTATTGTTCAGAAACAATCTTTAACAAAGCATACAGTAATATTGATATTTAAATTATGGTTAGCATTTGCTGACCAGCTAAGGTTCTTATATATGCATTTTTATAATACTTTTTTAGTTTTAGCTTTCACATTTAGGTCAAAGATCTATCGTCCTTGGTGGAATTTGATATTTGTTCTAATTTTCTCATTTCTCAGAGTTTAACCATCTAACCACACAAATTAAGAAATTATGGAAATTTTTTTAAAGTTTATTTATTTTAAGAGACACAGACAGCATGAGTGGGGGAGGGGCAGAGAGCGAAGGAGAGACAGAATCCCAAGCTGGCTGCACAGAGCACAATGTGGGGCTCAAACACACAAAGCTGTGATGTCATAACCTCAGCTGAAACCAAGAGTCACACGCTTAACTGACCGAGCCACCCAGGTGTCCCAGAAATTATGGAATTTTCAAGGTGAAAGTGGACTTCAAGGTAATCTAGGCATTGAAGTTTTGAACTCCTCTGGGTCTAGCATTTTCTATCTCTTATCGTTTAATTTGGATTTTTGGTAGGAATAGTGGTTTTTTATTTTGTTTTTGTTTTTTTGCTTTTTGCATTTTTTTCTTTCTTTTTTTTTTTTTTAATATAATGTATTGTCAAGTTAGCTAACATACAGTGCATACAGTGTGCTCTTGGTTTGGGGGCATAGATTCCCGTGATTCATCGCTTACATACAACACCCAGTGGTCATCCCAACAAGTGCCTTCCTCAATGCCCATCACCTACTTTCTCCTCTCTCCCGCTCCCCTCCATCAACCCTCAGTTTGTTCTCTGTATTTAAGAGTGTTTTATGGTTTGCCTCCCTTTCTGTTTGAAACTATTTTTTCCTATTCCCTTCCCCCATGGTCCTCTGTTAAGTTTCTAATGTTCCACATATGAGTGAAAACATAAAATACCTTTCTCTGATGGACTTAATTCACTTAGCATAATACCCTCCAGTTGCATTAACATTGTTGCAAATGGCAGGAATAGTGTTTTATATGGGACTAGGGTGGTAGTGGAGTGGGAAACAAAGATTTAGACCAGAAATGATAAAACTTCCAAGTCCCTTTCAACTTCATACTTCATCTAACATTATCTCTTTATAAATATCAGAACATATAACCGAAGCTCAAGAATTTAAATACTTCATATCGTATAACTGTGCCAACACAATTTATTTCTTGTGACAAAAGCCATTTCTTTCATATCCTGTTTCTATCCTAAAAAGTAAAAGAAAACTACCCATTTTGTCCACTGTTCCTTGTGTCATTCAAACCTTAATTAAAATCCATTAGGTGCAAAGTTTTAAGCTATTAAAAATATAAACCATATTATTACCCTACAGTTTAAAAAATATTGTAGGGGTGCCTGGATGGCTCAGTCGGTTAAGCATCCGACTTCAGCTCAGGTCATGATCTCGCAGTTCATGGGTTCGAGCCTCCCATTGGGCTATGTGCTGCCAGCTCAGAGCCTGGAGCCTGTTTCAGATCCTGTGTCTCCCTCTCTCTGCCCCTTCCCCGCTCACAATCTGTCTCTCTCTCTCAAAGGTAGAATAAATATTAAAAAATAAATAAATTATAATTAAAAAGAATAAAAGAATAATAGCTAACATTGGGCAGTTGGGAAGGAATGAGTATTAAATTCTACGTCATGAGGTAAAATTATTGAGAAAACTTTCTTGAGGCAAGTCAATGTTGGTTTCAGTTGAAATAGTGATGCATATAGGGGTGTGTGTGTGCATGCACGTGTGTTGGTGGGGAAGGGTGTGAAGTGATAAGAAAAAAGGGTGTTGAAGTTCTTAGAGTGGTAGAGTCTAGTGCTCTGATAGAAAGTGCCTTATGAATTTTATGAACTATACCCTTACGAACTTTATGAACTCTACCCTTATGAACTATACCCATTCTTAAACTGTTACATAGAACGTGAGTCTATCTGGGATAGTCTTAAACTGTTAGGTAGAACGCGAGTCTATCTGGGATGGTAAGAAGTCCAGAAATAAATAATTGAGGAGCTTTTAATATCTTATCTTACTTTTTGGAAATTCAAAGTTGCATTATATTAAAAGCATAGTAATGCATTAAAAATATTTATATAATGTCGTTCATTTCCAAGGTTTGGCCAGGAACTATTTATTATCAGAAAAATTACTTATTTTGAGAACTGTAATTTTGTTTTATTTATTTATTTATTTTGTACAACACTATTGGAAGAACGATGCTTCCAATAGGATAGCAAAGTATACTATTCTGACCCTCTGATTTCCCGAACCTTGTTTACTATTTGCTAAATTATTTTATTTTTCTATTCATTTAAATATTTTGTCCAGACAATTCATTCCATTAGAATCACCTAATTAACTGATGTACCAGAAATATTGAATGGTGTTGTTTCCACAACCCATTCAAGGAAGCCAGGAGCTTTTAGTCTATTAGGGCAAAAGATACAAAAACAGCAATAAAAAGTCTTCCTGGGAGAGCACATTTTAATTAACTACCCTGAAGTAAAAAAGAAATTTAAAAAATCCCATTCTAATAACAAATTATTTTGAAACTTCCTATACAATTTTTTCCCAAAGTCTCAGAATATTTCTATGCAACTTCAAAGCTGAATATAAATTGGAAAGTTCATTTTTGTGCATAACCGAATATTAACTGTCTACATTTTTCTTTAAATAGTTAAAATTTGACTGTGGAGTAGGAGTTTTAACTTTTCTAGTTTCCTAAGACTACTGTTTGCTGTGGTAGTTTGCAAGAGCACCAAACTTGAAGCTATTGTAGAACTATTCTTTATACTATGACAATGACCGGGTAGTCTGAACTGTTCTAAGAATGCATCATAACTTAATATCTAATATGGATGTGTTAAGTGTTTTGATAATATCCCTTACTAGTAGACATGATTAGACAGTTCTAGTAGGGGTATGTTGGAAAATTACTTGTATAATTAATCAGAAGCCAGTCCGAGCTTGAAGATTACTCTGCTTATAGCTTACCCATTGTCTAATTATATCCTCTTTAATTATGGCAAGTTAAAGCTTCTCCTTTTGTTGCTCCTGGGGGTCACTTTGGAGACTATTATATGTAGTATTTTAATAAGGTTATGTGATGGCATAGGTAACACTAATAGGGTATATAATTTATCAAAAGTGGTGGTAAACTGAATAATTTTGAAGAGCTACAATTTATTGCATTGTGTTGACTTGCAGGGCAATGGACAATCATGGTCAGGCCTCCATTTTAATTAAAAGACAATTATTTGACTCTGAAAAACAAAATAATAAAATACAGTTTAGCAAGTTCATAAAGCAAAACCTTATATATTATTTATACGAGTTCTGTGAGACAAGGAGTTATATCTCTGTGGTCACTTTGCCTGAAATCTGTTCAGTTTTATTTTGCTCACAAACACATGACTACAAAAAGAGAGTCAAAACTAGAATCTGCATGAATATCCTAAAAAACATTTATGAGGGAATATATTGTAATAATGTCTTCAGTCTTCTAGTCTCCTCCCTTTGCCGTTACCACACAACAAGTAGGGGCTATTAATGTTATCCTTAGGGGCTCTGTAACGTTTAATTTTATGTGTTAATTTGCCTGGGACAGAGGGCACCAAATATCTGGTTAGACATTAATCTGTGTTGCATCTGTGAGGGTAATTTTGGATGAGATTAATATTTGAACTGGTAGACTGAGAAAGTAGATCATCCTCCCCATGTGTGGAGCGGTCTCATCCAATCAGTTGGAGGCCTGAATAGAACAAAAGGTGGTGTAAGGAAGAATTTGCCCTCTGCCTGCTGTTTCCAAGTTGGGTTGGGGCTTTGGTTTTCTCCTGCCATCAGACTGGAATTTCCACTCTCAGGTCTCCTGGTTCTTAGGCCTTGGATCTCAGACCGGAACTACATCACAGTCTCTCCTGGGTCTCCAGCTTGCAGACAGGGCATTGCAGGACTTTGCAGCCTCCATAATCACATGTGCCCGTTTCTAACAATAAATCTCTTCATATATGTGTGTATGTGCATATATAAAATGTCTATGTATAAAGACAGGGATGTGTGTATCAAGATATAGATACAGGCATAGATATAGATACATTTCCTATTGGTTTGTTTGTCTAAAGAACCTAAACTAATACAAGCACTCTCTTGTCCTTTGGTATAGCACCAAAACATTCTGCATTTTTCTTTGGAAAACCAAGTAATTGAGTTTTATATTTAAAAAATCTCAAAAGATGAAGGAAATTGTGCCTTTCTAAAGGAAAAATTAGACCCCCCAAAAACAACCAGTGAAGGTGATGATGCAATGACATAGTAATTCCAACCTGATCTGTTGTGAGTTGTGGAAGGGAATGAGAGAGATGACTCGGTTAAAAAGTTTCCTGCATGCTTGACTTATTTATTCCTCCTTATGAGCTCTTATTGTTATACTGCAACTTATATTCTGAGAATGAATGGTAGGCGTTTCTCTATAGTTGAGGGAAAGAGTGTAAATTCAAATTAGTTATAAAATTGATTAGCAATGCAGTTAAAAGGTGAGATACAGTGCTCCAAATTGACAGAATGATTTTTATGTTTTGTGGTGAGACCAGAAGTTGTAAAGGGTATGACTTGAACATCAGTGTAATATCTGTCTTTGGTAAAACTTTTATATAGTGGCAAAAATAGGCATTCATCTAGAAATAAAGCACTTAACAACAAAATTCACAGGATTAAGTAATAGAGAAGGGACTATTTTACATGAACTATTTTTACTTAAATGTTTTCATTTGAGGGGCGCCTGGGTGGCACAGTCGGTTAAGCGGCCGACTTTGGCTCAGGTCACGATCTCGCGGTCCGTGAGTTCGAGCCCCTTGTCGGGCTCTGTGCTGACAGCTCAGAGACTGGAGCCTGCTTCAGATTTTGTGTCTCGCTCTCTCTCTGATCCTCCCTCGTTCATGCTCTGTCTCTCTCTGTCTCAAAAATAAACATTAAAAAATTTTTTTTAAAAATTAAAAATAAATGTTTTCATTTGAGTACAGTTGACACTCAATGTTTCATTAGCTTCAAGTGTATGACATAGTAATATAGTTTCTCTATATGTTATGCTATGCTCACCACAAGTGTAGCTACCATCTGTTACCATACAACAACACTATTACAGTATTTTGGCTATATTCCCTGTGTTGTGCCTTTCATTCCTGTGACTTATTCATTCTATAACTGGAGACCTGTAATTCCACTCCTTTTCACCTATTTTGCCCAGCCCTCAATCCCCCTTCTGGTTCCTTCTGGCAACCATCAGTTTGTTCTTTATATAACCAATAAAGTATTTTTACTGTTAATGAAAACGTGATATATTAGTTCATGAAGATCTGTAACAGATGTTTGAAACAAAGAATCCAAGGTGAATTCAGAACAGTTAACATTTAATTTTTCATAATAAATAAGAGGTCCTAGATCTTATACAGTATGTACAGAAAGTTAGTTCTTACAGGGAATATTAGAGGCTCAGTCAGAATGTCAACTATATAAGAGTACAAAGAATTATTATGTATCAGGGATGCACAGATTTTGTGTTAGAGACTGTTCAGAATGCCTCAAGATTTTTGAAGGCAATATGGGAAAATGATTTTGAGAATGATACTTACTGAAAGTCACCGAAAAAAAAAAAAAAACTAGAATAATAACTATGGCACAAAGAAGTAAAATTAAAACTGCCAATATTCAATGAATTTCATAGTTGAAAAAGTATTGCTTTAAAAGCATATTACTTAATTTTGAAGCAATTGGGATTTCTTATGGAAGTGAAATAAAAAAGATTACTTATTCTGCCATTGCAAAGTCACTAAAATTTTTGAAGTAGAGATAAGACATCAACATTCTTGCTATTCTTTTACATATTCTGAGTGACATGCCAGTCATTCTGATAGAGTGGCTCATCATAAAACATGACTATGTAAATTCTCAGTAATGGGAATGTATGTCCTGCTATGACAGCATTGACTACTCTAGGAGGAAAGAACAGTACATCCTTATGTGTTGAGGAATATGGCTGTAAATGATAACATTTCCCCACATGTTAGATTGCTAATATTTTCTACAAATCATTGATGGCCTTGAAAATTGTTTTTCTATCTTCTCTTTGTGCTTTCTATTGTATAGTTTCTATTACTATCGACTCAAGTTCAGTGATCTTTATTCCTCCAGCAAATAACCTGCTATTATTAATCCTATATAAAGTATTTTTCATTTCAGATCATATATTATTCATTCCCAGGAATTTGATTTGAATCTTTTTTTTTTCTATCTTCCATCTCTTTTCTTCTGATGCCCTTGTTTTTCTTTTTGAACATTTTTTGAACATTTAAACGTGTATGTTCCCTGGTTATGTGTCATATTTTCTTGCCTCTTTGCATGTTAGTATTTTTAATTAAATGCAGTATATCGTAAATTTTACATTGAGTGGTACTGGGTTTTTCTTTAGATATTTTTAAGCTTTATTATGGGACATAGTTTTATGTTCTCAGAATTAGTTTGTTCTTTTGAGGCTTGCTTTTTATGCTTTGATCCACCCTGAGAGTGAGCCTACTAGCTCCATTACTAAACAATATCCTTCCAAGGACTCTAATTCCCTATGAATTAGGACGTCTTTCATTCCTGGCTGGTAGGAACATGAAATATTTCTTGTCCTTAAAAAGCTCCATCTCTTTCTTTCTGGTGGTTGTTTTTCTGGTCTCAAGTGTTTTCCTCGTAACACAAACTGATAAATTCTAAGCCAAAGACCTGAAAAAATGATTATACACCTCTCCAGAGCTTTCTCCTTATGCAGCTTCTTTCTTTTACTCTGTTTTGTCTCCCAAAATCTAACCACTGTCCTTTCAGAACTTTGAACTCTGTCTCCACACCTCAGCAGGACTGCTGATTACTGTTTGGGTTCTTCTTCCTCCATTACATCCTAGAAGTGGGACTGTCATCCATGTCACTTGTTCCCCTTCTCTTAGGTGTCCCTGTCTAGAGCAGAAAAGTGTCTTATATATTTTGTCTGAACTCATAGGTATTTAAGGTAGGAAGATAAATTCCATGCCTGCTATTTCATCATAACCAAAAATGGAATTTCTGAGGGGCACCTGGGTGGGTTGGTTGAGCATCTAGCTCTTGGTTTCGTCTCAGGTCATGATCTTGTGGTTTGTGAGTTGGAGCCCCCCATTGAGCTCCATGCTGATGGTGCAGAGCCTGCTTGGAATTCTCTCTCTCCCTCCCCCTCTCTCTCTCTCTCTTAAAATAATAAATTTAAAAAAGAAATGGAATTTTTGAGTCCTTAGATTTTTTTTTTCTTTCATCCATCTTCACTTTTTATGACATATGGATAGTCAATTACTCCAGGACTATTTGTTGAAAAGACCATCATTCCCAAATTCAATTATGTTTACTCCTTTGTTTAAAATTAAATTCACCATATATGTATATTGTACTCTGTTTCTTTGGACTGTATAACTACTCATACGTCAATATCATACTAAGATTTTGAATAAGTGTACTTAAATCTACTCAGTCAATACCTTGCAAGAGTGTTGGAATTAATAGGCAGATGAAGTGACATAATAGCTCATAGTCTAGACCTGAGGCTATGGGTACTCTAAAAAAGTTGGAAATATGAATTAAATCTCCATGGCCTGATTAGAATAGGATGTCTGGTGAGACTGGGGTATCAGATAAATATTATGGATAGAACACAAGTAAAGACAAACATTGTGTGAAACCCAGGGAATAATATCAATTACTTGAGGGCCTCTATATTTGTAGTTTACCTTAGTCCATCCTTGATTATGGGTCTAAGCAATCTATTTAGATTTTCTGTATAAATATATTTATGTAGATTCACTTGGAGGTTACTTTGAGCTTACATCCTCTTAGGAAATCATAAAATTTGAAATGCGTATTTTGCTCTTTCCTGCAGACACCAACAACCTCAAGCTAAATATGTGATAGTGTAATTTATTTGGGAAAATCAATAATACCTGGGAAAGGAGATTCTAGTATTTCTTTTTGGATCCAGAATTGTTACTATATATTATATTAAATGATATTTACATTGACTAGGAAAAGCAAGAAAGTGTCTCAACAAAGTAAAAACCATATCTGAAAAGACCACAGCTAACATACTTAAGGGTAAAAAACGGTATTTTTCCTCTTAAGTTAGAAACAAGGCTCTAGGAGTCCCACCGTAGCCACTTCTATTCAACTTAGTACCAGAAATCATAGCACTTAAGCATGAAAAAAGAAACATTCTAATTACAAAAGAAGTACAATTAATCTGTTTACAGAATATATGGTCTTATATGTAAAAACCCTAATGATTCCACCAAAATGGTTACAGATAATTAATTCAGCAAACTTGCAGGATACAAAATCAACATATAAAAATTAGTTGGTTTCTGTATTCTATGAGCTACACAAAAAAAAACTGAGGAAACCTCCCATTTACTGTAGCATCAAATAGAATAAAATACTTAAAACATAAACTTAACTAAGGAGGAGAAACACTTGCACATTGAAAACTATAAACATTGCTAAAATAAAGACAACAAAAATAAAATGGAAAGAAATCCAGGGTTAATGAATTGGAAGAATTAATATTGTTACAGTGTTCCTACTACCCTGACTGATCTAAAGATTCACTGGAATCCTTATAAAAATTCCACTGGCATTTTTTTTTCTCAGAAATAGATCAAATGATCTTAAATTTCATGTGGAACTACAAAAGACCCCCAATAGCGAAAATAATCTTGAGTAAAATGTACAAAGCTAGAAGCCTCATATGTTTTGGCTTCAAACATATTATAAAGCTACAGTAATCAGAATAGTATAGTCCTGACATGAAGACAGACATATAGACCAATGGAACAGAATAGAGAGCCTAGAAATAAACCCACACATACATAGTCAATTGATCTTCAACAAGGCTGCTAAGGCTGGGGAAAAAATAGTCTTGCATAAATGACCCTGGGAAACTTGGTTAGGCATATGCCAAATAATGAAATTGGCCCCTTTAATCATACACAAATATCAAAATTGGGTAAATATTTAAATGTAAGACCTTAAACTATATAACTTATAGAAGAAAATATAGGAGCAAAGCTTCCTGACCTTAATCTTGACAATGACTTCTGGGATTTGACAATAAAAGCATAAGTAACTAAAACAAAAATATGCAAATAAGACTATGTCAAACTTACAGGCTTCTGGGAAGTAAAATAACCAAAAAATTATAAAAGGAAACTAAAGAATAAGAGAAAATATTTTCAAACTATATATCTGATAAAAGCTTAAAACCCACATACATGAGAAACTCCCACATCCCAATAGTAACAAAAGTAATTCAATTAAAAAATAAGCAAAGAACTTGGATAGACATTTCACTAAAGAAAACCTACATAAGGCCAGCAGCTACATGAGAAGATGCTCAGAATCACTAATTATGGGGAAGTGCAAATCAAACCCATAATGAGATATCACTTCACACCTGTTAGAAGAGAAGAGACATTACAAAACACACACACACACACACACACACACACACACACACACACACACACAAATAGAAACCTACGCTATTTAGGATGTATAAATAGGATCCTTTATGCATTGTTCCTAGGACTCTGAAATGGTCACCTTGTATAATGTTTCCTCAGCAAATTGGAAATACAGCTACTGTGTGATCTAGCAGTCCCACTTCTATGTACCCCAAAAAAAAATGAAACTAGGATCTTTATAATTTTTAATTTAAATCTAAGTCAACATATGGTGTAATAATGGTTTCAGGAGTAGAATTCAGTGATTCATCACTTAGGTATAACATCCAGTGCTCATCACAACAAGTGCCCTCCTTAATGCCCCTCACCCATTTAGCCTGTCTCCCCACCAAATACCCCTCCAACAACCCTCAGTTTGTTCTTTGTATTTAAGAGTCTCTTATGGTTTGTCTCCCTCCCTGTTTGTTATTTTTCCTTTCCTTCCCCTATGTTCATCTGCTGTGTTTCTTAAATTCCACATACCAGTGAAATCATATATCTTTGACTTATTTTGCTTAGCATAATACACACTAGTTCCATCCACATTGTTGCAAATGGAAGATTTCATTCTTTCTTATCAAAGAGTAGTGTTTCACTATATATATACACACATACATATATATACACCACGTCTTCTTTATCCATTGATTAGTCAATGGACATCTGGACTCTTTCCATAATTTGGCTATTGTTGATAGTGCTCCTATAAACATTGATGGACATGAGCCCTTTCAATCTTGAAATGATATCTGCACTCCCATATTCACTGTAGGATTAACCACAATAGCTAAGAGGTTGAAACGAAATAAATGTCCATCAATGGATAAAGTGATAAAGAAAATGTGGCTACACATACAATGTGATATTATTCAGCCTTTAAAAAGAAGGAAATCCTTCCACATATTACAATATGAATAAAACTTGAGAATGTTTTGCTAAGTGAAATAAGGAAGGAGAAATCCTGCATGATTCTATTTATATGATGTAGCTAAAGTAGTCAAACTCCTAGAAGCAGAATGTAAAATAGTGGTTGCCAGGGACTGAGGGAAATGGGAAGTTTCTGTTCAATGGGCATAGAATCTGAGTCATGCAAGATGAAAAAGTTCTAGATCGTTCGGTACAAAAAATAATTAACAATACGGTACTTACACTTAAAAGTTTAAGATGGCAGGGTTCCGATAGATGTTTCTTATAATAACAATGTCAATGATATTATGGCAATACAATAGAAGAGAATGAATGTTCAGTTGAGTAATAAGAGTTTGGTGTTCAAGAAGTAGATAGATATTAATATTTAAACAATGATACATTAAGTAAGATGAGGACTCATTGGTTTAGCATCATGTAAGTCATTGGCAAAACTCAAAAGAGCATTTCTATAGGGGTTGAAGGCAAAACCAATAAGGAGATAGTTTGGGGGGGGGAATAAGAAACTGGTGGGTAGCAAAAGAGAATAAAGTAAGGAACTAGTTACCATGAGAGTCAAAATAATAGCAACTCTTTGTATGGAAAGAAGGGTTTATGATTGAGAGGGTACCCTTGTGGGCTACGGAGTCTGGCAAATGTCTATCCCCTGACATGTATAGTAGCTATAAGTTGGTTTGTACTAAAACAATTCCTTAAACCATATTTTTTTGGTATTTTTGTGTTTGATTTAATAATATCTAAATGTAAAACACTTCACAAACTAAGAACGAAAAGAGAAGGGCATGTATTACTATATGTAGAAGTTGAGAAATAGGACAATAACTAGAGAAAACTGTAGAATTAAGAAAGGTTTTTTGTTGTTCTTAATTGGAAAAATAAGATTTATACTCTGATGGGAATGATCCAGTTAAAAGTAAAATTGACAATAAGAAAGAAGTGGGGAAAATTGCTGCATTTATATTCTTAAATGGACCTTGTAAGATGAGGGGTTCAATTTTAGTTAAGAGCAATGACAGTTTTTCTCTAATAAGAGGAATACAATTTGACAGTGACCAAAGATTTAAGTATGTGGGTAAATGTAGATGTGAATTTGCGGGAGATTTATTCTCACCTGCCTTTTCCAATTTAGACAGACATAAGGGCATCAAATGATTTTGAGGTCTGAAGAAGAGGAGCTGCAGGTTTGATGAAACTGGAGATCTTACGAATTTGAAGTCTAAGGGGGTGGGAGAAAGATTGAAATAGGAAAATACAACATGATTGCTTGCATCATTAGAGATCCACTTGAGGTTTGTGGTTATGATTTCAAAGTGAGAACAGTCAGTATAATTATGGTTTTTTTTTTGTTTTTTTGTTTTTCTGTTTTTTAGGGTTATGGTTTGACAGGTGAATAGGAAGTAGCAAAAAAAAAGGGGGGGGGGCCAAGGGAACTGAGGTTGTCTAAAAGGAAGTAATTATAATAATTAATCTAGATTCAGGCTGGGAAGAGAAGTAAAAAAAAATGAGAGGGTTGAGACACAGTTAAGAAGGATGTGTAGTGTGAAAGAAATGTTGGAGTTACAGTACTTGGGAGAGTAAGTTGTTAAGAAGTTGTGGTCAGAAGTTAGGGGATTTGTAATTAAGATGACCACAAGGGTCAGCGCACCTGGCTGGCTCAGGTGATTAAGCATCGGACTCTTGGTTTCAACTCAGGTCATGATCACAGGGTTTGTGAGCTAGAGCCTTTCAATGGGCTCCAAACTGACAGTGCAAGGCCTGCTTGGGATTCTGTGCCTCTCCTTCTTTCTCTGCCCCTCTTCTGCTTCTGTTCTCTCTCTCTCTCTCTCTCTCTCTCTCCCTGCCTCTCTCTCTCTCTCCCTCCCTTCCTCCCTCCCTCTCTCTCTGTCTCTCTCTCAGAATAAATAAACCACCACCACAGCAAAAAAAGATGACTGCAAGGATGAGATTGGCATAGTCCCATGGTGTATGAACATAGGAAGGAACTGCTAAGGTAGGAAAGTAGACAAGATAGTTGAAGACACAAAGATCAACGTACTTGGAATGTGAAAGTATTGGAAGTATAATCTATCTGGGTATCAAAATGACTGACAATTATGTTAGGGAAGAGTGGCAGTGAGCTCAAATTCAAAGTATTCAAGGAATCAGAAGTTAAGGGGTCTTTGGGAGGTTGCAAAGTAGAATAGCATGGTTCAATTTGATGAAAATAATTCAGACATTTAGGGAAAGAAATTTATGATAAATTCCTGGAAGTAATAGGGATGAGAACATTACCTATGTCATCTGAGCCCCCATGGTATGGAGATCAGGATACAGAAAAAACAATGAATTTCTGTTAGAGCAAGAAGATATTGAAGAAGACATTGAGTTGGAGTATTGAAGATTTTATTGTTGATTCATTAAAAGTTACAGAAAGTACATTGGAAGGATGTTGGGAGATGAAGACTGTGGATAAATGGGGTCAGCTTCTTTGGAGCATAGACAACTGGGCCTATGTGGAGTGATTTGACAATCCTGGGTATATTGATGGGATTTACTTAAAGGGGAATCAATGGATATAATATTTTTCTTATACACAGTTTTAGAGATGGTTAATTGAGATTTTTTGGGGAAGGGGATTTTGTGCACCTTGTTAGAAGTTTGCAGAACTCTGGGACTCTTTTTTCCACTCACTCCAATAGTGACATGGTACCTAGAGAACTGAAGATCTTACCCAAAGTCGCCCACATACCTGGAACTCCTTCTTACCTACAGGTGCATATCAAAGCTTCAATGCTAAGGGTGTGGATGCCAAATAAGAAGTGATCCTACCTAGAGTACTGGACTTCTGTGGTTCTTTCTTGACTTCTTCTAGGGGAGGCAAAGGAATTCTATTGAATATGACATGTATCAACTACACTCAAGGTTTGCACACAATAAACATTCTGTAGGCCATAGAATCCCATACTGAATTATTGTCCTCTTTTTCACTTATATTTCCAAAATACAAGTCTATTAGCGCTTCTTGAAAATTTAGTTCTCTACCTACATCATATCTTAACAGATAAGATTTGTACATAATAGAGAATGAAATGGATATTTTTCTTACCCCCATTGATCTTGTAAAGATTCCAATTGAAGCAATAAATCCCTCTTGTGCAATAGTTCTTCTGAGCTCCTTTTAAGAATACTTTTCATTTTGTATGTAGAACACAAATTTGAAAGGCCTGAGAAAACGCTGCTTGTCAGAGTAGCAGGTCGGCTGATATCTTTTTGAAAAAGTACTTATTTTTCTTTCATATGCTTTACATATTTTATCATACTCTAATGATAAAAGTAAAGAAAGAGAATTGTCTTTATAGGCAATAATATTTGAATTAAGTATTTTGTGCCAAGAATTGGAATAAATCCTGATAACACACAACAACAGATTTAGACCTTACCTTTTAGTCTTTGCATTTATAATCTATAGAGAGACCCACCTGGTAACAAATTGCAACAAAACATAGTCATTTTATTATGTGGAGATAAAAAGGCCATAGTGGAAAAAAAATGATTATTTTCTTAAGATAAGCACTTTTAAAACCCATTACCACTAATAATGACTACACTGAAGAGTTAGACCTATGGTTAGTCTATGATAAGCTTTTTTATTAGCACTCAAAACATGTAAGGTATTTTACATGTAAGGTATTTTACTTACATGATCCTCAGAATAATCCTACAAAGTAATTACTCTTAATTCCATTTTACTGATTGAATAATAAAGGTTCAGAGATACTGTGTTATTTTGTTAAAACTAACAAGTTACACAGAGTAATAGCAAAGACTTATCAAATGCCATGGCTAATATGATTTCAGCTATGCCATAGTTTATCTAGCAATATTTGTAGAAACATGAGCTGATACAGTTCTTTTTCTTCTTGGTGTGGATCCTTGCTACTTCCCGTAGATGTTTTAAGAAGTGGAAAATACATTAGTCGTTTGTAATTATAGATCTGCTTTCTGGAAAATAAGTTAATGATTTAACTTATGCAAATAAGCTCATAAGTTATTTAATACAGCACTTTTTCAATATTAGCAAAGTCAGTGTGCATTTAAAGCATAACATTATATTAGGATGTAAGTGAGAGGCACTTTGCACTGAAAATATCTTCTTGTCCAAGTGTGTCAATAAAGCAGTTTTGTGTTGCTAATGAAAACTGCAAGGCCAGTGGCATCTGCATCCTGAAATTAAACATCTTCATGAAAAAAAAAAGTTTATCAAATATGCTGACATGTTAACACAATAACGGCACTCACTTGTATACATGTGTTGCCAAAAAAAAACCACCAGACATCACATTATTTTTACAGTATTTTGTATAGTGTGTATTTTGCCACAACATAAATTGTCAACTTTCCAAGGCAAACTTTATCCTTGCTATCAAAGTTTCAGAATGCAGACAAAGCTTTAATACATATGATATGGTTTAGGCTCCTCAAAACTAATTTTTGAGGTGTCTAAGTGCTTGTATTTAGGTTTCATGAACTCTAAGCCTTAATATTTTACATGTGCCTAAATGAAATTATTATCCATAAATGCAAAAACAAACTGTACATAATTTCTTGTTATTGGCAAAAAGATTTATTATAATGGAAATGAGGTGAACCATATTGTAAAATGTTGGGCTTTTTTATATAAATGCAAATAAAAACTGTAATATAGCAAAAACTCTTTTTAGAGTTGCCATGCTTCTGAACATTGGATTATAGTGCTAGCCAAATCCTGTTTCCATGTATATAAGGTCTAATATACTTTCCTCATAACACATAAACCCATTAATATGTATGTAACTCTTGCCTTATGAAATAAATATTCCATGTAATTCATCACTAATATAGTACAACCAATACAGCCTTCTGATCTTTGAAAGTAAAGGTATTACTGAGTCATTTATCACACTGACTTTATCTACCAGTTTACAACTCTTTTAAAGGAGAACTGGAATGTTAATTTTTGATATGAACCACATGTTTTTTTTTTTTTTTTTCTGACGGACTGATTCATCAACTCTAGTTGTAAAATTCACAAACAGAAATAGTAAATCAGTTTTCACATAATACCCTTGTTTGATGATAGTTGATGAACCACCGGAAAGTCTTAGGTACTGAAGATCAAGGGTATTCACAAGCTGTTGTTACCTTGTGTCTTTTTGTCCAGTATTTTCAAAAGATAATTACAAAAGCCCAGAAATAAAGGGAAATGCATAGATTTCATTTCACCAATATGGATTGAGCACTTGCTCCATTCTTAAATTCTGGGTCCATGTGTTAAAAGATAAATAAACAAGGTTTTTAAAGCCCTAATGCTCATCAGAACACAAATACACACATATGTATAATAATAACTCTTTACAAAATGTGACATTAAAACTATGGAAAAAACTAATCACAAGCTTAATTTTTTCAAAAATGAACTTTTCTTATAGTTTTCCAATTTCCTATTCCATTTTAGCAAAATCATACTTGAAAACTTACAATTTGAGTGAATGTTTTAATCTTTATTAATGTATTAATGGGTTAGCATCCCAGGTAAAATGACTCAATTTTTACTTCAGTCGATACTTTTCTCTTATATTATGTATAAATAAATGCTCAATACAAAATACGTTCAAATACTTAAGATGAAATGTTTCCCCACCACCACCACCACCAAAGACTCCATATCGACAGACTGGATTGTAATATTTTTTGAGGATCCTAAATCTTTCTGTATTCATACATTTCTGAGACTATAAATTGCCAGAGAATCAGAATTTCTAACAAGCCTTATGTGATGCCAATGCTGATGGTCCTTGTACCACACTTTGAGTAATTAAGGGTATAGGATATTATTCCTGGTGATATGGAAAAGAATGGGTTTGAAAAGGCCAACAAAATAGCTTATTTAGAAGGATGTGGTAAAAATAAGTGAGTTGAATTATTGAAGTGATGTTGAAAGTAAGTTTACATATAGAATTTATAGGACTTGACAACTAAATGTGTACGGAGCATGTGAAGAGTCTTGGGAATAAATATTCTATTCCAGTGAATACAAAACCAAGTTTATTTTGTACTATTTTCATACTATTACATGGATACTATTAAATTACTATTAAACTAGTATAGTCCCAAAATTGAATTAAGGGCAAAACCAGTTCCTACGTCAAGGAGGGGGCATCTCATCTGAAAGGTAAAGCTCTTCCTTATTGTTCCATTAACTAGGAAAGAATTACTTCTTTTCAACCTGGAGCCAAATGAACAATGAGTAACATGTGAAATAAAGTATTTATTTACTAACTTTAGATAAAGTTAGGCTAAAAATTAGAAATTGAATTGAGTGAGGCAGGCCAAGTTATATGGAAAAAATTAGGAACAGAGAGAGATTATGCAGAACACTTAGGAATAGTAAGTGGATATCCCATGATCTGTGAGTACTTGAACCAACATAATTGTGGCATGGGTCAGGTGGCTATAATATATAGACCAGGCTATGAATATACTCTAAAAACAGACCATAGCAACACAAAAATAGAGAAACATAGACCATAACACAAAACAGAAGTGATAAATAACACTTAGTGAGCCCTTATGTGTTTGGTGGAATGCTAGTTAATGTGTGTGTGTGTGTGTGTGTGTGTGTGTGTGTGTGTGTGTGTGTGTGTGTCTAGAAATAATACTCAAACCAAATATAAGAGATGAGCAATACAATCTACCATCCTACTTTTGAGAAACCTGAGGCTCAGAGAAGTTAAATCACATCTTCAAATTCTTGTAAATTGGGGCAGGGATGGGATTTAAAAGGCACCACCCTCCTTCTTAGGCAAATAAGACTCCTCAGAACCTTACATTAGAAGCACCATACTTTGAAGAGCCTTTCCTAAAATTTTAAAGGCCCTCTGTCACTTCTGGAACAACTATCATCTGGAGTTGGGGGAGCAAATTTCTGCAGCTCTGGGATTTGAGTTTATGGGGTCCATCCCAGTCTCTACCAGGCCCTGTTCCAGGGGTCCAGGAACAGTCTCCACTAGTTCCAGAGAGGCAAGTTGTCCAAAAATCTATTCTGTTTTCCATCATCATGGGATGGGGAAAATTTGTGATGCCACATTGGTGCTGATTTATGGTGACTTGAGCTCATTTGACATCAGGTAAAGAACCTTCACCTATACTGATTAGACAGTAAAGTAACTCTTTTCATCAGTATATCACTGTACCTACACAAACCCTGAATTCTGTAATTTGTTTATAGATTGAGCTGTGATTGATACAAAAAAAAGCACATACTTAAGTGGACACCTTCACATATTTTGGCATATGTATACACCTGGGAATCCATCACACCCAAAATGTGGACACAACATTTTGCCCATTTGTAATCCATCTCTTTCCTCTTCCTCCAATGTCTCAAGGCTACTATTTTTATGCATTTTTAATTTTTTTTAATGTATTTATTTTTGAGAGACAGAGACAGAGCACAAGTGGGGGAGGGGCAGAGAGAGAGAGAGGGAGACAAGAATCTGAAGCAGGCTTCAGGCTCTGAGCTGTCAGCACAGAGCCTGACACGGGGCTCAAACCCACAAACCGCGAGATCATGACCTAAGCTGAGTCAGACTCTCAACCAAATGAGCCACCAAAGCACCCCTTTTTATTTTTGTTTTTAATTTTTTAATTTTTTTTGTGCACTTTTAAATCCCATTGATTTTCTAAATGCTGTTTCTGCCAGTCAAAAAAAGTTTTTGTTCCCCACGGCCCTGGGTATCTTGGAGCTGGTCCTGGATTTGAATGCTATTTTTTTTTTTCTGGCTTCAAAACTCTCTTATAAACTTTGTACTATGTCCATTTCACTTATATTTACTCTTACACTTTTTAATTTCTTTATTTAATTTTTTTATTTAAAATCTAATTCGTTAGCATGTAAGGTAAAGTTGGTTTCAGGTATAGAATTTAGTGATTCATCACCTACATATAACACCCAGTGTTCATCACAAGTGCCCTCCTTAATACCCATCACCCATTTAGCCCATCTGCCACCCACCTCCCAACACCAACCCTCAGTTTATTTTCTATAGTTAAGAATGTCTTATGGTTTGTTCCTTTTTTTTTATTCCCCTATGTTCATATCTTTTGTTTCTTAAATTCCACATATGAGTGAAATCATAAGGTATTTGTCTTTCTGGTTGACTTAATTCACTTGGTGTAATACACTCTAGTTCCATCCATATCATTGCAAATGACAAGATTTCATTCTTTTTGATGGCTGAGCAATATTGCATTGTGTGTATGTGTGTGTCTGTATTCATCAGTCGATGAACATTTGGGTTGTTTCCATAGTTTGGCTATTGTTGATAATGTTCCTATAAACATCAGAGTGCATATGCCCCTTCAAATCAGTGTTTTTGTGACCTTTGGGTAACCTAGAAGTTCTATTTTTAACTTTTTGAGAAACCCTCTGTTTACTATGAGGCTAAAATTTTAAAACATTTTATTAAGAATGTCTTCTAATAAGTGAAACAAAGAACAGTATGTTGGCATGTTTTGGCAAGAGCATTAAATGTTTAATGCCAAGATGGGAAGAGCATAATTAGGGTAATGGTAATAGAAGTGAGATAAAACTCAAGACCAAGTATAAGGTACTTGATGAGGCAAAATTTAAAATAAGAAAATTTTCTTTGCAATTTTCAACCTCAGAGAGTCTGAATCTACCTAATTTAAGGTACAGATAAGATTTTATAAATATTTAGTTATCCAAACTCCAAATTTAAAGTTATTCTAGTACACATTACTGGTCACTCTCAAAAATTCACGTTCTTCTCTTTGGAACCATTTATCATGATTATAAAGTTACCATAATGGTGTCATTTGAGTGTTCCCTATTAGGTCTTTGATCTTTGAAACCTGTTGATAATAGTTGTAAAATATCACAAATGCTTCACAGAGCATTCTATTCCCACTTTTCACTTGACAATTGGATTATTTCAATACTTTGCCCATCTATTAATAGTGAGAAAGAGTTCATGGTTCCAAGCAGTTGAAAAGAATCTGACTTACTGGAAACATATCCAAAAAAATAAATTGAGAAAACATAAGGTACTTCACAGAATCAATGGAAAACTAAATATTGAGTCTCAGCAAATGTCCAAGGACCAAGGAAAGCTAAATCTCAAGTAAGGTCATAAGTAAGGACATGCCATAGACACATTCTGAGATGTCATCGCTCGCTCTACAGTCACAGCTGTCAATGGCTACTGCCACTGCTGGACCATGCCTGTACAGGCATTAACCCTGCTGAGAACATTTACCTGTACATTACTTACTCCAGTAAGAGTGTCTGATTATTCAAAACCGGGACCTGCCCCCCTCACCTTTGATGGCCGAAGTGAAGAGAGAATATTTCTTTGTCCTTTGAATTACAGTCAAAGAGGTTTGGGGTAATTGAAAGCAAAAGTAAACAAATTGATCAATGCCCTCTATAACTAGCTTTTTTTTTCAATTCCCTTTCACCCTTCACAGGGATCTGTACTATATTTGTAGCATATCCATTGAATCTTATCACTTCCTTACTTGAGAGCTTTCAATGGATTCCCACACTCCAACTAATGCGTTTCAAGTTTTAGAATGGAATTTTATACTAATCACAACTGTCTTTTGTCAGTATTTCCAGCCCCACCAAAATCTGTAACCTGTGAACAAATCACACTAAAACACACACACACACACACACACACACACACACACATACATAAACACAATCACATTCATTATATTATGTGATTGTGTTCATTTTCATTACATGTACACCTGTTCACTTGCAAAAATCAATTAAACCATGTCTCATTCAAGGTAATTGTTCCTTATATTACCTCTTTTCTGAAACCTTTCTGTGCTTTTTCCAATTTAGAATTACCTACTCTATTGTCTGTCTTGAAGCACTCTACTTATACCATTTATGTAACTACGTACCTATATATACATATATATACATATATATACATATATATATCCTATATATATGTATACATATGTATACATAATATGTATAAATATATATCCTAGTTTTTTTTCTAGACCATGAACTACTTAAGGAAATGAACTGTGTCATATTTATTCCATAATCAGTAAAATATTTATTAATTACTTGTATGTATTTCCTTGGTACTAGAGATGCAGTAGAGATGTTTATATCTCCCACTTAAAATAACAACTGACATACCACAAGGTTCAGTATATGTTGAATGAAGACATGAATGTCAAGCACTCAAGGAAATTGCTTTGAGGCTATTATTTTCAGAAGCTATGGGGAATGAGGATTTATATAACAGTTGCTTCTGATTTTTTCCCAATGATGAATTTTTTTCAATGTTTATTTAGTTTGAAAGAGAGAGATGGCGAGCAGCAAAGGGACAGAGAGAGGGAGAGAAAGAGAATCCCAAACAGTCTCCATGCTGTCAGAGCAGGGCTCAAACTTAGGAATTGTGAGATCATGACCTAAGCCAAAATCAAGAGTCAGAGGCTTAACTGACTGAGCCACTCAGGTGCCCTCCTGCCCCCCCAATGATGAATCTCTATTTGAGACTTGAAAATGATACACATTGCAACATTTTATCCACTAGGGTTAACTTGTTAATTTTGCCATTTTCACCATAATTGTTAGAATAAACACATTTATATAAAATGATGCTTTTTTCCCGATGATAGCAATTAGATTGGTGTTGGTGGCCAGTAATTACTTTTATTTTATTTTTTTACTGATTTGCTATTTTCCCAGAATGACAGTAGCTTCTGCTTTAGATTTCAAACTGGATATACTAGGTTGAGGCTTTTTTTTTTAAATTCATTCCACACTGCTAAAGAAAAGTACTATAACATTTTTACAATTTCACTATGAATATTTTTTTTTAGTAAAACCATTTCTTCAAATCACAGTAGAAGTCATTGAGTCTTCCCATCAAATTCCCACACTTTTCTTTAAGTGTTCCTATGAAACTATCATTACATATTTCTGTCACAGTTTAGGTAACAATACCGATTGTAAATGCTCTGTGATGTCTTGCTGTCAAGATTGGAAATCCAGTGAAGCTCAAAGAAATGAATGGTTTCAATGATATAATGATATTTAATAAGTGTGAAAGGTTTTACATTTTTCTACTTGTAACAAGCAAGAATTTATTTCATGGGGAAAGACTGGATAGTACAAGCTATGTGGAAGTAAGTGTGAAATTTGGTGAGGGGAAAATATGTTTCTTTGGAAAGCTGCTCTCCATGATGAATAGAGGAAAGTTCTAACTGTAAGTCTCTAATTTCTTATAACCTAAGAAGCACTAATCTAAGGAAACTGACTTGCTTTGAGTCTTTTCTGGGGCTTTTTAGTGCTCTTTTGCCTTGGTTAGTTAATTCTCTGCCTTATGTTGTAGCGTTAAAACATTATCTACAGATCCATGCAATGTTCTCCTATCTAACCCTTCTTCCTTTTTCATAGCACCCATTGCACTTCATTGTAATGACTTGTTTGTTATGTATTCTTCATAGCTCAGGTTAGACTGCAGTAAGTAATGAACGAAAAGTCAATTGGCATGATAATTAGATATTGTTGTTTAATATCTATATGTGCATCCTCTCATCTATATACTTATGTGTTTAAGTACATTACCATCCATAGACTTTTCTACATTCTTTGGTATTCCTTTGCATTAGAAGAAATATATTGTCTTAGGCTGTTCTGGATGCTAAGACAAAATACTACATACTGGTGATTTAAAAACAGCAAACTTATTGCTCACAGTTTTAAAGGCTAAAAGGCTGAGATCTGGGTGCTTGCTAACATGTTTGGTCCTCTCCTGGGTCTCAGACATCCCATTGCATCTTGATGTGTTGAAGGTACTAGAGAGCTGTATGGGATCGCTTTTCTGAGAGCACTAATCCTATTCGTAAGGGTGAGAGTCTCATGACCTGATTACTTCCCAAAGTCCCCACACCTTAATACACCTCCAGATCTCCACATCTTTATACTTCCCAAAACCTCAACCCACGAATACCATCACTTTGAGGGTTAGAATTTCCACATATTAATTTATGGAGAACACAAATATTCCAAATATAGCATTTAGAGATCAAAAGTAGAAGTCGCTTGCAAGGTATTTTCTTTCTGGTATACACCTTTCAAAAACTCAACTCATGATAGAAATCTATGTGCTAAGGCATATAGTGCAAAGAAGTAGTATTTCTAAAGACAGTAAGTTGGAAGATAAGGAATATATATAAAGAATAACAACCACAGTTAGAAAGCTGGGAATTGTAAAAGACCTTACTTATTACGTCTTGAAATCTTGGACCAAAAAATTAGCAAGACTTTATAGAAGATAGTTCTATAGTAAGCATAATGTAGGTCGACTTTAGTCACTGAAGGTCTCAGGCATAATTGGGTTTTCTATATATTATGTGAAGCAAAGAACAGTATTACCATCCGACTCCAAGGAGTCACTCTTGGTTTGATCAGAAAGTCCAGTGGTATCCATCTTACAGATTTGCAAGTCTATTCCAATTAACAGCCGACATCAAGACTGACTCAATTTCCAGAAGTCTCTCTCATAAAAGCGTAGTAGGAATTCAAAGTTATATTCAGTTTAAGCTGAAAAAATACAAGCATGTATATTTACTGTTCAGTCAAATTTTTCAAGTAGGAATCAATGTTTACACTTTGAAATTGGGTTAAATCTCCATTTCCTTTTGGTTGGCAAAGAACTTAAGGATAAAACTATCCAGTCATGTCAACTTAATGAATTATATACAGTTCAACAAAAACACAATAGGAACCCCTTTAGGAGGCAGCGTACACATTGTAAATTCATTATTAACCATGAGGGACAGACATGAAACAGTATCATCTGTCCAAGTTATGGAACTGACTTTTGCTCTTTGGTATCTTCTATGATACTCTGGAGACTCAAATCTCTTGGAAGGACTAGGTTTTTGTATTAGAAAACAAAAAGCTGGTTTCATGGTTTGCCCCAATGTGCTACATGTCACCAAAAAAAGGGGAGGAAGGGGTATATTAAGTATTACAAATACAAGCTTTTAAAGGGCCAGGAGAAGAAACAATATCCCTGTGCCAAGATACAAAATCCAAGTGCAAAACTGAACTCCTTCTGTTATCAATTTTCAGGCACCTTAAGCTAGCCCTTTGAGACATGCCTTCTGTTTTAGAGGCTTTATACATTTAAATTGGGAAGTTGAATCTTCAAAGCTAACATCAGCAACCATTGCAGTAGCTATCCATGGCATGTTCTTAGCGGTTTCTATTAGCAACAGAGAAACTGGGCTACTTAGTACCAAACTTCTTATGTTTCAAATTCTCTCTATTTTGGTTAAATCATGAGACTGAAAATCTTATACAACATAAGTGACTTTTTCTTTTATTAAGTGTCTCATCCTCCCCCATTGAACTTTATTCTCTGTTCTCAGCCACAGAATGTGAAATTTAAGTAAACTTTTTTTTTTTTTTTTAGTTTTAAAGATCAAGCCTACAGAACTGTTATCCCCTGATGATTTAACTGAATTATTAATTTTAAGGAAAGGAGCCAAATCCTATATGTCAGTCTGAGCTGACTTTAGATGATACTCTTGGAACAGGAAGTACTTTTTTTTTTCATTGGGAAGTATTTTTCTAAGGTGTTGCTAATCCACAGGATAATCTATATTATAAAATTATCAGTCATTGACCTATAAAATACACAAGTGAATGGAGGTATAAAATGATTTCTATAAGAACTAAAATTGGGGAGGATAGAGTTCAAACAATATAAACTGTTAAAGTATAAACTGTTAGACATTCTAGTATAATATGTAGAACAGTGATGTGCTGGAACTAGCTTACACTACCACTTGAGAGGCAATTGTTAAATTTTCAAATCCATTGTAAGCTATTTGAAACCATATTTGAAATTAGCCACATTTGAACCATTTACACCATAGAAACCAGAAAATGATATAAATCACATCACCTCAGTCCTTAGAGAGCATGTTGCCAAATATTTATAAACACACCCCTAGGTTATTCTAAGGAGATATTGACCATGAACACATAAATTGTCTCATCCAAAATGTCCATAGGTAGTTCTTATTTCCCAGTTTAAATACATATTTACTAATGATGATCATATATTCACTACTTTTTGGATTATTTCTTTACTGCCTAATCTTTTCTGGTATATCTAATATGTGATAAGTATTACATTACCCAAATCATATTATCCTACATAATTCTCACAATCATTGATGCCATTTTCTCCATTTAAAGACAGAGAAAACTGAGATACTTTAAGATTAGGATCATACAGCAAATACATGGCAGAGAGAATCTTATTTCAGTTTCCAAATTTCTGTCTCTAATGAGGAATCTTTATATATCAAAATCATAAATTGCTCTCCTTTACAATAAAAATCTAGAAAAATTTCTATTAATCCTATAAGCCAGGTATAAGATTTATAGCCCCCAATCAAGCCTGATTAATACACACATGTTATATTACTCTTCATACCTGCTTACTGGATTTACTGATATTCCTCTGCTTGAGGGGGAAGATAGACATGTGTCCATCTATAAGCATTATTATTTTTTTTCCCTGTTACTCAACAAAGTACGATATTCACCTATTTTTGAATGTGAAAATCTAATTTACAGATGAAGCCTGTGTAATGTGACGCTATTACATTTTATTCAAATGTACTTTTCAGTTTACATATTTGCCCATCCTGTGTGTCTATAATGATACAATATGAATTATTAAATGTAGCCTTTGTGACCTTAGCTTGAAAATAAAATTATAGACTATATTATTTAAATACAGTTGAAAGGGTTTTTTTGTTTGTTTCAGTTCTCTACAGTAAATATATGTTAAGAATAAAATGGGATTGAGACATTTTGTTGAATTCAGAAACAGAAAAATAATTTTTGTTCTCTCAATATCATACCTAGTCTTAAGACTCTGATAGGAAAATAACCTTAATATGCCATAGTACTATGTGATTGTCCCAAATATATAATTCTTTGACCTTCTTTTAAGCTTCCAAGATCATTTTTTAATATTGTAGAATATTTACAAGTTCCTTTTTATTCTTTCTTGCCAATCTCATTGATTTTGCTCTATATGCTGCTTATGTCATACTGACTGAAACCTGCCTGATTTCTTTTTCAATGTACCTATTGGTATTTTCCACAATGGTTGATTTCATCTATATTTTATAGCCCAATAGTGGTCACAACCATGCCCATCACCTCTGCACATGGACATACACAACCATTAGAATCCTTTGAATCGACAAGTAGCATTTCAGGTAAGTTTGTTTAAAAAGTATGTAAACAAACATTTTGTTAAGCTATATAGTGTTAAAGATATCAAATTTATAGCATCAAAAAATCACCAGGATGGTAAGATTTTCTTAGAATATGATCTACAACCTTGAGCATAGAGAGGGTTTTATGGAATGTATCCATGTTAGAAAATTCAGAATTACTATGAAAATAGTTTTCTTTGAATTAATAGCCATGTTGTATAAGCTTAGCATTATAGAAAATTCATAA
Source organism: Panthera tigris (assembly GCF_018350195.1). NCBI lineage: Eukaryota > Metazoa > Chordata > Mammalia > Carnivora > Felidae > Panthera > Panthera tigris. The sequence continues at coordinate 60,345,683 of NC_056667.1, forward strand.
AATACTGCAAATCTTAGAAGAAGTTGAAGAATCAAGAATCCCTTTATTTTTTTAAGTTTATTTATTTTGAGAGAGAGAGAGAGAGAGAGAGAGAGAGAGAGAGAGAGAGAAAGAAGGGACAGAGAGAATCCCAAGCAAGCTCCTCACTGTCACTGCAGAGTCAGATGTGGGACTGGAACCCATGAACTGTGAGGTCATGACCTAGCCAGGTATAAGATGCTCAGTAGACTGAGCCACCCAGGCTCCCCAAGAAACCCTTTAAAATTCATAACAGAGCAAAACTGAGAGAGCAAACAAGTTGGATATATTAGGCAGAAAGTTGGTTATTGGGTTTCAAGATTTTAGATGTATGTATGAACATACCTTAACAAGATTTATGAGGTGACCATGGCTGATAGAGCCATGACTGATAGAGCATGAAGAGTAAGTATGAAAAAATCATGAAACTTGGTTACTAGGAAGATCATCTATATGACCATTCAGCTTTTCCAATGTGCTAGAAATATGTGAGTTAGAGAAAGATTATGGTTAATATATGAAAGGCTCAGCTGAATTTCATGTAGCTTAAAACACCATGTTTAGGCTGCTGGTATGAATCTGGAAAGAGTGATTAGATTACAAAAAGTCAGAGGGTATGTTTCTACCCTTGGCTGTGATTGAATAGACAAATTGTTCAACTGAATACAATAATAAAAGAAGGGTAAAATAAAATGTTAAAAAAGTGAATGAAGGCATCCAAGAGCTATCAAGGCAACTGGGATTTGAGGGGCAAAAGTATCAGAGAAAGGCAAGCTCAGAGAAGTAAGTCAAACACTGTTGTCCTCCTTGAGGAATTTGCTAACTTGTAAGAGGCAGCTAAGAGACTGTAAATGGTGGCTAAAGACTGAGAAGTTAAGTAGAACTTTTAACAGTAATAAAAAATTAGAGTTATGCAAGTAAGAAGAGACCATGGAAAACAGCCAAACTCACACTAGGATCCCCTAAAGAGCTATTCCCTCAGAGCAAATATAAACCAGAAATAGACCTTGTCTCAATATATAGAACTCAGGTTCAAATTTGGTCAAATTAATACTGAATCAGGGTGAATTTATCCTTGTTCTAATAATTTGTCAGAAGCAAAAGTCAACCTCTGCTGGAAGATGACATCATTTAGGGCTTTAAAATTGTTTAACATAAAATATTTAACATTCAGTAAAAACTTACTAAGTATACCAGAAGATATATACCAGAAAATAATACCAGAAAATATATATCAGAAAATAATACCAGAAAATAATAAGGATATAAACTTTCAAGTAAATCCATTGAATTATACAGCTGTATGGACTCCAGCTAAATATGGTAGCTGAATGTTCCTACAGCAACATTTAGAAAACACAGAAAACTTGCAAAAATTATATTTTAAAAGCACTGAAGAGCTATAGAAGCAATAAAAACTAGGTACAACTAAAATTTCAGTGAGGAAAAGCCCTTCCAGTGAGGGAAATGCTGAAAAGAACCAGCCATCATCTTTTCAAAGGGGGTGACAGATGGAAGATCATGCTGACCCCAACCAGCAAGAGTCTACTGAAGGAAAGAGAAATCAGCAGAACAGAGAATTAGCTGATCTATGATTTACAATATTAGCATGATTGACTGAAAACTAGAAGAGCCCCGGATGTCACACCTGTGAGATTTCTGGTGTGGTGTAGGTGGTGGGCAAAAACAGGGACAAAAGCTAAAAGAGGAAATTTTTCTGCTGTGTTGAGGTGCTTGGAAACAAAGTCCTGCTTGACAGAGTGCACTACAAATGAAAAACACAGCTGGCCTCAGGACACTAATTGCAATGCATGCTTGTATGGATCAAGAAGATAAAGAGCTAAGCTCTAACCCTCTGAAGAACAGTATTCCTGAGCTGAGGAGTTGGGGACTAGCCAAGCTCTCAGTCAGAAACTCAGAAGGGACAGAAGCAAACTAGAAATAAACCAGAGATGAAGTGAAACTGCAATTAAGTCCCAACTCAACTCAATCCCTAAATGGATTGAGACTATAGAAAATGTGAGAGGAAATGGGGAAACTTCTCTGGTGGAAAATAATGTCTGTGGTTTCCATAATCTTTCATATGGACTGCTAAGCACAAAATACAAAATTACCAGAGAGGCAAAGAAGGCAAGAGGAGTGACAGGCAATAGAATCCTACTCATGTATATTTTAGCTATTGAAACCATAATGCTTTTAGGAGAAAACATGAGAATATGCTCATAGCTTAGAGCTAGGTAAAGGTTTCATACTTAGGAGAAAAAACCCTGATAAATTAGACTTAACTGTAAATCAAACTTCTGTTCATGAAAAAAAAAAAAAAAACACTAAGAAAATACACTTTTAAGTAAGCTTTCATTAATTCCTTGAACAAATAAGTTGAGTGACATCTTTGTGATTGACAGCTGCTAGATAGTGATACAGTGGTGAAAGGGGACCCTTAAATTATTTTTTAATAAAGATCACGGTTAAAAAGGTTAAAATTATATTTTAAGTAACTTCATAGAGGAGAATATGTCTTAAACTTATTATAACCTATTGAACACTGTGTTTTCTGGTAAATGAATTGATTGTCAGATGGCTCCAAGTCTACTGGGAGAAAAGTTAAAGTAGATGGTTCCTTTCCTTCCATTGTCGGGGGGAGAATTGACTGGGTAAATAACCTGTTTGCATTCCTCATTTGATCTGAAAAATCTTAGACTTTACTACAAATCTCTTGGGTGTAAAGTGGCGATTTCAGAATATAAACTCTCTTTCTGAGTGATCATGTGACCCTCAAGTAGAGACCATAACTATTCTGAATCAAGGGATTGTCTGTCATGCACAAAGAACCTAGGAAATTGCCCCTTACCTATCAAGCTTTCTTGTGCCTTGTCTGATCATTGGATTGTGTATGTCCTTGACATTATTAAGCCTTTTTTCTTTTAATTATAGTTGTAAACAATATTAATTTCAGTTATTCAGCATAGTGATTTGACAATTCTATACACTTCTCAATGCTCACAATAAGTGGAGTCATCTTCTGTCACCATACAACATTATTACAATGTATGCATATTGTTTATTATTACAATATATTCATATGGTACATATTATATTGTATATTATAAAATTCATATTGTATATGTATATTATATATATTCCCTATGCTATACTTTTCACCTCGGTGTCTTATTTATTTTATAACTGGAAGTTTCTATCTCTTAATATCCTCTTAATACCCACCTTCCCACTGGCAATCGCGTTTTTTTCTTTGTATTTAACTGGTTGTTTTTTGCTATTGTTTCTTTGTTTGTTTTGTTTTTTAAATTCCACATATAAGTGAAACCATATGTTTGTCTCTGACTTACTTCACTAGTATAATACTCTCTAGGTTTACCCGTGTTGCTGCAAATGGCAAAATCTTATTCTTATGGCTGAGTAATATTTCACATGGAATATTACTGAATAATATTACTCAGTAAACATCAGTAACTATTCAATAGTGGAATTACTGGACCACAGGGTATTTTTATTTTTAATTTTTTTGAGGATCCTCCATATTGTTTTCTATAGTAGTTGAACAACAACACTGCACAAGAGTTCCTTTTTCTCCATATCCTTGCCAACACTTGTTATTTCTTGTCTTTTTGGTGTTAACTATCCTGACTGGTGTTTCGTGATAACTTATTGTGATTCTTATTTCCATTTCCTTGGTATTATAGATGTTGAGCATCTTTTAATGTGTCTATTGGCCATCTGTATGTTTTCTTTGGAAAAATCTCTATTCAGGTCATCTGCAAATTTTTTAATTGGATTGTTATTGCTGTTTTTGGTTTTGAGATGTGGAACTTCTTTATATATGTTGGTTATTAAACTTTTATTGTATGTGTGATTTACAAGTGTCCTCTCCCACTCAGTAGGCTGCATTTTCATTTTGTGGATAGTTTCCTTTGCTGTGCCAAAACTTTTTATTTTGGCACAGTCCCAAAAGTTTATTTTACTTTTGTTTCCCTTGCCTCAGAGGGGACATAGCCATAAATATGTTGCTAACATTGATATCCAAGAAAATTACTACTTATGTTTTATTTTAGAAGTTTTATGATTTCAAGTCCCATTGAGGCCTTTAATCTATTTTGAGTTTATTTTTGTGTGTGGTGTAAGAAACTGGTCAGTTTCATTTCTTTGCATTTAGCTGTTCAGTTTTCCCAACACCATTTATTGAAGAGACTATCTAGTCTCCATTGTATATCCTTGCCTCCTTCATTGTAGATGAATTTACATAGCTGTGGGTTTATTTGAGGGCTCTCTATACTGTTCCATTGATCTATGTGTTTATTTTTTGTGTTAGTACCATACTGTTTCAATTACTAAAGCTTTGCAGTATATCCTGAAGTCTGGGATTGATACCTCCAGCTTTGTTCCTTCTCAAGATTGATTTGGCTATTGAAAGTCTTTTGTGGTTCCATACAAATGTTAGAATTATTTTTTTTAGGTATGTGAAAAATGCTATTGGTACTTGGTAGGAATTACATTGAATCTGTAGATTGTTTTGGGTAGTACGGATACTTTAACAATATTCTCCCAGTCCATAGCATGGTATATTTTTCCATTTCTTTGTGTCTTCATTGTCTTTTTTCAATATCTTACAGTTTTCAAAGTATAGATCTTTTACATCTTTTGTTAAATTAATTCTTAGAAATTTTATTTGTTTTAGTGCAATAGTAAATGGGATTATTTTCTTAATTTCTCCTTCTGCTACCATGTTATTAGTGTATAGAAATGCAACAGATTTCTGTTTGTTAATTTTGCATCCAAATTTACTGAATTAATTTATTAGTTTTAATAATCTCTTGGTGGAATCTTTAGGGTTTTCTATATAGTATCGTGTCATCTACAAACAGTGAGTTTTACTTCTTCTTTATCGATTTGAATTTCTTTTATTTCTTTTTCTTTCTAAGAGCTACAGCTAGGATGTCCAGTACTATGTTGAATAAAGGTAGTGAGCATGGACATCCTTGTCCTGTTCCTGGTCTTTAGAGGAAAAGTTTTTGGTTTTCCATCATTGATTATGATGCTACCTGTATTTTTTTTTAATATGGCCTTTATTAGGTTGAGGTGTATTCCTTCAATCCATTTTGCTGAGAGATTTTATCATGAACAGATGTTGTATTTTGTCACATGCATTTTCTGCTTCTATTGAGATGGCCACATGGTGTTATCCTTCCTCTTGTTAATGTGATGAATTACATTGATTGATTTTGGAATATGAGATCTTCCTTGCATCTCTGGAACAAATCCCATGCGATTGTGGTGAATGATCCTTTTGCTTTGCTAATATTGTATTGAGTATTTTTGCATCTATGTTTATCAGTGTTATTAGCCTGTAGTTTTCTTATCGTGTCTTTACCTGTTTTGTTGATATCAGGGTAATACTTACCTTGTAGAATGAATTTGGAAGTTGACATTTTCCTTCTATTTTTTGAAGAAGTTTGAGAAGAAAAGGTGTCAACGTTTCTTTAAATGTTGGTAGAATTCACCTGTGAAGCTCTCTGATCCTGGCCTTTTTTTTTTTCTTATTGTTGTTGGGAGTTTTTCATTTGTTTTTTATTACCAGTTCAACTTGATTACTACTACTTGATTTGTTCAAATTTTTTATTTCTATGTGATTCAGCTTTAGAAGATTGTATGTTTCTAGGAATTTATCCATTTCTTCTAGGTTGTCCAATTTGTTGGACATAGTTTTTCCTAGTATTCTCATATTTTTTTGTATTTCTATGATGTTGGTTGTTGTTTCTCCTCCTTTGTGTTTGATTTTATTTATTTGAGTACTCTCTTAACGAGTCTGGCTAGAGGTTATCAATTTTGTTTACCTTGTCAAAGAACCAACTCTTGGTTTCATTGATCTTTTTATTTTATTTTTTTAAGTTTCTATTTCATTTAATTTCTCTCTAATTATTATTTTCTTCTTCTACTAACTTAGCACTTTGTTCTTTTTCTAGTTTTATGAGGTTAGGCTGTTTGAGATTTTTCTTGTTTCTTGAAGTAGGCCTGTATCCCTATAAATTTCGCTCTTAGAACTGCATTTGTTGTGTCCCAAAGATTTTGGACCAAATGTTTTTATTTTCATTTGTCTCCACGTATTTTTTTTCTAAATTTCCTCTTTGTTTTCTTCATTGAACCACTGGTTGTTTAATTATTGCATGTAGTTTAGCAGTTTTTTCTTGTGATGTATGTCTAGTTCCATATCATTGTGATTAGGAAAGATGCTTGACATTATTTCAACCTTCTTAAATTTACTGTGAATTGTTTTGTGGTCTAACACGTGATCTTCCCTGGAGAATGTTCCATGTCCACTTGAAAAGAATGTGCATTCTTCTGTTTTGAAATGAAATGTTCTGTATATATCTGCTAAGTCTATCTGGACTACTGTTTTATTCAAAGCCATGGTTTCCATTTTTACTTTCTGTCTAGACAATCTATTTATATATGTAAATGGGATGTTAAAGTCCTCTACTATTATCGTATTACTGTTAATTTCTCCCTTTAAGTCTGTTAATATTTGTTTTATGTATTAAGTGCTACTGTGCTGGGTACAGAGATTTTTACAATTGTTATATTTTCTTGTTGAATTGATCCCTCTGGCATTATGTAATGCCCTTTTTGTCTCTTGCTAAAGTCTTTGTTTTAAAATCTATTTTGTCTGATATAAGTAGTGCTACAATAACTCTTTTTCCCCCCTTTTTTGCATAGAGTATTTTTCTCCATTCCTCTACTTTCAGGCTGTGTACGTCCAAGTTTTAAGTGAGTCTCTTGTAGGTAGCATATAATGGGTGTTATTATCTATCCGTTTAGTTACCCAATGTGTTTTGATTGGAGCATTTAGTCCATTTATATTTACAGTAAGTATAACTATGTACTTACTGTCATTGTGTTATTTGCTTTCTTGTTTTTTGTTTTTGTTTTGTTTTTGTTTTGGGTGGTTTTCTGTTTCTGTTTCTTGTTCTCTTGCACTCTTGTAGCTTGATGGGTTTTTTTTTTTAGAATTTTTATTAGATTTCTTTCTCTTAATTTTTAGTATAGCAATTATAGGTTTTTGATTTGTGCTTACCTTTGGATTCATACATAATATTTTATATGTATAATTGCTTATATTAAGTTGATGGTTGCTTAGTTTCAAACATTCTAAAAGCACTTATTTGTTTTTTACTCCCTCCCCATATCTTATGTATGGCATCATATTTTATACATTTTTATTTTGTGAATCCCTTGACTAATTTTTATAGATATAATTGTACTACTTTTGTGTCTTAATCTTCATACTGACTTTATATATATTAATCTACTATATTCCTATATTTTTTACCCATAAAATTAATTCCTTTCCTAATTTATGATTCTAGTTATGGCCTTTATTATCCACTTAAATAATCTTTTTGAGATATCTGGGTGGCTCAGTCAGTTAAGTGTCTAACTCTAGATTTCAGCTCAGGTCATGATCTCAGGGTTAGTGGGATTGAGCTGCTCTGTCAGTGCAAAGCCTGCTTGGGATTCATTCTCTTTCTCTTTCTCTCTCCCTCAAATAAAATCTTAAAAAAAAAGTTTTAATTAAAAAAAAAGAATTCCTTTTAACATTTTTTGTAAGGCTGGTTTAGGGTTTAGTAGTAATGAACTCCTCTGGGAAACACTTGATCTCTCCTTCAATTCTGAATGAAAATTTTGCCAGGCAGAGTAGTCTGTATTGAAGGTTTCTCTTTTCCATGGTTTGAATACATCATGTCATTCCCTTTGGCCTGGAAAGTTTCTACTGAAATGTCATTTGATAGCCTGATGGAATTTCCTTTATATGTAACTGTTTCCTCTTGCTGATTTTAAGATTCTGTTTATTGTTACATTTTTTCATTTTAATTATTATGTGTCTTGGTGTAGACCTCCTTGGGTTTACTTTGTTAGGTCTTCTCTTTGCTGCCCAGACATAGATGCTTCCCCAGATTAGAGAAGTTTTCAGCTATTGTATGTTCAAATAAGTTTTCTGTCCCTTTCTCACTCTTCCTTCTGGGAGTCTTGATAATACAAATGTTATAATGCTTGATGATGTGGCAGAGTTTCCTCAACCTGTTGTCACTTTTTATTCTTTTTTTCTTTTTGTTTTTCAGTTTACTTGTTTTTCATTATCCTGTCTTTCAGATCATTGATCCATTCTTCTGCTTCCTCTAATCTGCTGTTGATTCCCTCTAGTGTATATTTCATTTTAGTTATTGGATTCTTCAGCTCTGATTCTTTCTTTAATGTTTATTTATTTTTGAGAGAGAGACAGAGCATGTGTGTGGGAGGGTAAGAGAGAGAGGGAGACACAGAATCTGAAGAAGGCACCAGGGTCTGAGCTGTTAGCACAGAGCCCAGTGTGAGGCTTGAACCCACAAGCCTTGAGATCATGACCGAGCTGAAGTTGGATGCTCAACCAACTGAGCCACCCAGGCACCCCATTAATTGATTTTTTTTTATGTATTTATGTGTTTGTTGAAGTTTTCACTGAGTTTATTCACTCTTTTCTCAGTTCTGATGAGCATCCTTATTATTACCTCAAACTCTTAATCAGACATAATGCTTGTGTCCGTTTCCTTTAGTTCTTCTTCTGAATTTTTTTCTTGTATTTGGAACATATTATTTTTCTTACTTTGTCTAACTCTGTGTTTGTCTCCATGTATTTGGTCCTGAGAATCCTGAGAAGCTCAGCTGCTTCTTCTGGTCTTGAAAGTACTGGCCTTATATGTAGTGGTCCTGTGGCACTTTGTAGCACAATCCCTCTGGTCACCAGAACCAGATGTTCCATGTATATTCCCTTTGTGGTCTGTGTCTACTCTTCTGTTTTGGCTAAGCTGCAGTTGTTGTAGGCATGCTGTTGGGTGGGTCTGGTCTTCAGCCCAGCTGGCTACAATAATCTGGTTTGCCTCTTGTGGGTGTACCTTTCAGGGTTTTCTCCCTAGGCTATTGAGAGTCCTGGCTGGAGGTGCTGTGGTCTTGCTGGTGGCTGGCATCTGCAATTAGCCACTGCCACAGCTGCAGGTACTCCAAAGGGTATTTCTTCTTACCCTTGGGATCTTACACAGGGATAGCCTGCATGGCCATCAATAGGCCTGGCTACTGGAACCATGGGCACACTGCTATGTGGAGTTATATCTTCCTCCTCCTAGAGCAGGATCACTTTGAAGTAGTACCAGTGTCTGGCCAGGGCTGTCTGTTGGATGCAATGGTGTAGAGCTCCTTTGGAGGAGTCCCTGCTTAGGTGGGTAGGTTGAGTGGGATGGGTCACAAGGGAGCACTGGGATGGAGCATTTGGTGCTGGCAAGGTAGATAAAGAGTTTTAGAACTAACTCCTGCAAGGTTCCAGCTATCTAGCCTGAGGAAGGGCAAGAAAAATGAGGCACACTTTTTCCCCTGGAGAAATCTGCAGATCCCTGCCCCTCTGGCACATGTCCTAATATTAGTCAATAAATTTCTTTCACATACACCTCAGATACTTTTCTTTAAAAAAATAATAATGTTATTTTGAAGGAGAGAGAGTGGGAGCAGGGAAGGAGCAGAGAGAGAGAGGGAGACAGAGAATCTGAAGCAGGCTCTGCATTGTCAGCACAAAGCTCAATGTGGGGCTTGAACCCATGAACTGTGAGATCATGACCTGAGTTGAAGTCAGATGTTCAACCAGCTGAGCCACTCAGGCACCCCCCAGGTACTTTTCAAAGTGCTGCTTTTGTGCTGTCATGGGCCAAGTTATTTAGCTTGTTGGAGTTAAGTCTCACTGATTTTAAAGTTTTGGAGCTGTTGAGATTCAAAGCTGGGTGTTATAGGGACTCGTCATCCCTGTGTAGGATCCCAAGGCTGGGGTTCTCAGTGCAGAATCTGATGCTCACACTCCTCTAAACCTGTGATGTCTCAATTGATGGTTAGTCTTTCCAGAAGTTTGGTTTATGAATGCATCTCCACCCCTCCTATCCTCTTTGGTGTGGCATTCTCTCTATGACTAGCAGTGGATGGTATGTTTTTCCAGTCTTCATATCATTTTCAGACTTAGTTGCAGTACATGTGGTTGTCTCAGTGTCCATAAGACAAGGCAAACTTGGGATCCTCCTGCTCTGCCCTATCCCCCCCCTCAGTTAAGCTTAATGCGTAAGTTCAATTTAACAATCCGATCATTTGTATACACTCAGCTATATTGTGGGTGAAAGAAAATTAATTTAATTTAGATGCCTCTTTGTTCATAAAGCAAGCCAAGTGTGTGTGCGTGTGTGTGTGTGTGTATGCATGTATTTGTCTGCTATATATATTCACTACCTTGACTTGTGTCTTTGGTCCATTATTTTATACATTCAAGAGTGCTTTTTAGAGTAGGTATTATGTGGAAGGCCAAGTCCAGTGACGTATCTGTAGATGTCCTGAGTATATTTTTCTTAGGGACAAGGATGAAAATAAGGTATTTATTACCTGGACAGAATTTAGAAATCAGAAGATAAAATAACAGTCATGTTGAAAAAAAATATTGTTGGAATGTTTTTTTATTAAAAACAATAAAGTAGTACCTCCATATTGAATTGTGTACTTGTTACATATCTATCACTTCTTTGTAATCTAGATACTGACAACAATTCTATTTTGCTAAGGACAATATGGTGGTATGTTCCCATATACAGCCAATTTGTACCACAGTAAAGATTTCCTATATTAAAATGAGAAAATATATAGATCATCTAGTGCTCATTCCTCTTGGTAACTCAAAATATGATAAACCCAGTCTGTTCTCTTTAACTTATAATGTTGGATGGTTTTAAATGTATTGCTTCCATCTCCTTGATATATATTAACCATGAAAAATATGCTTAGTTTTGATTTTTAAGTTTGTATTTAAAAAAAAACAGTGTAATAGTTGCATTATATGTCATTTTTCTTTCTAGAAAACCTAGTTTCTACAAATGTCATTACAATATTTTCTGGGCTTCTTTTGTTTTTATTTCACAACTAGTAATATCTAAGGATATTGGGATATTGGCATAGGTTTCCAAATATGAAATGTCCCACTTAAGTTACCATGAAGTCTGTGTAAGGATAGTAATCCATGTTTCTTACCTGTGTATTTTAATCCACTCAGTATTTGTGACGCCTGTATAATAACAGATGAGATCCCTATTGAAATATATGCAAAAGGCCATTTTCTAGAAAATGTTCTCTCTTTCTATTATAAAGTAACTTTTCTTATTAGCTATGGTGAATTAAAGTTATAATTAATCCTCCCTAAAACAATCTTTCTCAATCACTTCAAACTATTTCTTAAAGGTTATAGATTTCCGCCTTTCTGAATTCTCAGCTTGCTTTGCCTTTTGTATGCTGTATATGGCTGTCGATCTAAGAACTGCTTAATATTATGCCAACTGTTTTAACACAAAAGGGGCATTTTAAAATGTGAATAGCTTTAGTAAAAATTATATTAAACATACTTATTCATTATTAGAATAAATGTGCTTTTTCTCAGCATGAGTAATTTCAGGTACATGAGTAGAATATATTCAATTTTATTGGTTAAATTTTTTGTTTCCAGTTTTAAGTCTTCCCTGCCTCATATCTCTCTGTACCTCATATTAGAAAAGATTGCATACAAATGTGAGGTCCTGCACAAAACTGTGGTTTTATTTGTAGAGGAAGGGAAATTTAATTTCCTTTTTTAAATAGAAAAAAAAAACATTTTTGGTCTATTGGTGATAAATGTATATCCAAAAGAATATTCTAACCCTGATGTTAAATTTTTAATTAATGTCTAAAGAATACAGCATTTTCAGCCTAATTAAAAGAAAAAGATGTACTTATAAAAACTAAGATAATGTTAAAATTAGTAAAAATTATAGCAGATATTCTATCACACAAAAAGATACCTGAAGTTTCATGTATCTGTATAATTGGACCCTGGTATATAATTTATCTCTTTTATCAGTTTCATGAAACTTTCTCCTATAAAACTGTTAATTTTAATATCCCTTAAAAAAACTTATATTATTAGCACCACGTTCTAACCAACTGAGCTAACTGGCCACCTGACTAAAAAAACTTATAAATTATACATACTACTATAAAAAAAAACTAATAAATTATACATACTACTATAAAAAAAAACTAATGATCTACCATCGATAGCTTAACAAAAATGCCATTCAAATAATAAAATTGACCATTTTGCCATGTACTAGCAACATCTCCCTGTGTGTGTGTGTGTGTGTGTATTTATATACAATATCAATAGTTAAGTGGGTGATAGATATATGTGTATATATATCATATGTATATATATCACATATATACATATGTGTGCATGTATCACCTACCAAACCACTGACACCTGTTTGGTACAAGGGATTAGATGGTGACCAATGGGGCTTCAAATGGATTTTTTAATGAATCAATGAATTAATTTATCAGCATATAAAATGCAAGGGTGACATATAAAACTTAGCTAAACATTCTTCAACAGATTTCTAATACTTAAAAAGGGAGTGTAAGATAATGAGCATATTAGCCAATATCTAAAGTTATCGCAGTCATGAAATTCTATAATCTCTCTAGTCTAATTACTGCAGACATAAAGTGTATAAACTAAACATCAAAGTGTGTACCATGTTTTAATGGGAAAAAAAACAAAATCATAAAGTGATTCGTATGTGCAACTGAAAATTCCTCTCACTTAATACAAATGAAAAATTTAAAAGATGTTAGTTGCAATGTTACTAATGTATTTTAGTGTGTTAAATAGCTGAGTGTTTATTATAAAATGAATGCTTGGTCCTGCAAGGGAAAGTGCATTTATTAAGTACTTAAAGCAACATCTCTCTTGCAAATTTTCCTTTCTGTTTCTCAGAACTGAATAGGTTTTTTAAGCAATTGTTTTTTCTTTGCTGGTTTGGAATGGGGTGGTTAAAGATACCATCATTTTTGTATTTTTTTCATATACAAAGCCAGGAGTAATTGACTCTGTTTTGTGGAAGATGATGTATTCACCATCTCTTATTTTGTTATCACCATCGTCTGATAGTTTGTTTTGTAAAAAAAGGCAAAGTGCAGCTGTCTCAAATGTGAATAACAGTATAGAAGGTCATAGAGACTTCATCTTGGGTAAAAAATGCATTTAATAAAGTTGAATAAGATTTCTTTAGCTTTCCATTTGTGTGCTGATGCCCAGGAAGATACCATATTTATAATTCTGGATGGTTATTCAATACTTTCTTTTTCATAGAGAAACTCTGATTCTAACAGTGCAAAAGGTGTATATTGCTTACATTCAAAAGTGCATAAATTCTTTCAGAATATCAAAGTTGATTTAATATGAATTTTTTTCTCTCACTTTCTCTCTATTATCCCTACTGTTCCCCTATGGAGGGACAGATATCCTCAAATTTATTTATTTTCCTATCCATGTTTGCCAGAAAAATAAAATGAAAATGCATTGGGAAAACATAAAAATAACTGAGATAAGAATGGAAACAGTTTATTAACTTTCTGGTTGAATGACCTTGCAAAAGTTAATTAACTGCACCGAACTGTAATCTAGACAATTGAAAATTGATCATTTCTGTTGGTTGCTTCTCAACTATATATTTGTAGATATCTACATATGGATAAAATTGTGTTTGTAAAAATATGTCCTGTAATCTCTATATGACACATAAATATATGTATAGATAACATACTGGAGTGTAGGTAGTCTTGTCACTCATTAATACAGTTTACAATATCAAAACAAACATGACTTCTTTGGAAGTAATAGCCTTGAGAACAAGGTCTGTCTCATGACAGTGAATATATTTGGTAAACAACTGATTCTTACAGATGCTTACATTCTGTGAATGTAAAGTTTTCCTGTCTTATAATGCAGTGGCCTCTGTACTAGTTCTAGACCTCATCATCTCTCAACTAGAATAATGCTCCTGGATGGACTTAAACTTTTCTAAAGACTTTCTGGTGATTTCTTAAATGACAGTGAATGTACAGAATATTAAATCTGAAAATGCCACTTTCTTTATGATAGACCTTTATTGACACGTAATCCTTTTTAAGATTTAGCTCAAACTTGGGATGTCTGGTTGTCTTAGTCGGTTAAGCTTCAGATTTCGGCTCAGATCATGATCTCAGGCCATGATCTCACAGCTCATGAGTTTAAGCCTGGCCTCAGGCTCTGTGCTGACAGCTCAGAGTCTGGAGCCTACTTTTGATTGTGTCTCCGTCTCTCTCTGCCCCTCTTCCACTCACACTCAAAAATAAATAATAAAATATTTTTAAAAACCAAGATTTAGCTCAAATTCAACATATTTGGCAAGGTTCTTCAAATAATTTCCTTTTCCTTATTTGTTAACTTTTAAATAAATGGGTTTACTATCTTACATACCAGGCAATGTGATTATTTTATGCCTTTACCACATTATAGTAACATAAAAATCCATCACACTATTTCACATTCCTTTGCCTTTCTTTTCTTATTGAGAGAAAATTTATATAATATACTAGTCACTGTTTCAACCATTTTAAAGTATATTACCCAGTGGCTTTTAGTATATTCACAATATTGTGCAGTCATACCATTATCTAATATCAGAACATTTTCATCATCCTGAAATGAAACTCCATACCCTCTAAGTAGTTGCTTCTCATTTACCTCTTCCTTAGCCCGTGGCTACTACTAATATGCCCTCTATCACTGTAGATTTGTCCATTCTAGATATTTCCTATAAATGATAGCATACGATATGTAGTTTTTGAGGCTAGCTTCTTTCACTTAACATAATGTTTTCAAGGTTCACCCATGTGGTAGCATGTATCAGCACTTGATTCCTCTTAAGGCTGAATAATATTTTATTGCAGTTGTATACCACATTTTGTTTATCCATTCAACATTTGAGTTGTTTTCATTCTTTCCCCTTCTTAATGCTCTATCTTCTTCAGGGGAACCTTGTCTGACAAGTGTTGGTTAGATATCGCACATATTTATAAAGATACAGATGTAATTTCCCATGAAACTTTTCTTGAACCCTGTCAATTCTTCCGTTTTTTCTAGGCATTATATTATGTTGAAGTTGCATGATTTTCTCTGAGAGTGTGTTAGAAACTTGGGAAAATATTTATTTATATTGTTTTTGCATAGTGTGTGATGCATAGATTTATGTTCACACTGTGTATAAACAGAATATAACTATAGAAATACAGTTAACTGTATTTAACTGTACATTTTATATGCTATAACATAAAAGTTTAATTATGTATAATTTAACCACATATTTCTAGAATGAAGCAAGAATATTTGAGTAATTAAGGGACTGAATAGGAAGATCTATAAAGAAAAAGTGAGTTAATACAAAGTTGGAATTTCACATGAATTCTGACATGTCAGGAAATCTTTTAAAATGTTTTTTATGATTTCCATAGTGGCTGAAGTAGTTGAAGGGGAAGAGTGACGGGGTGGTATACGTTCATACTATGATCTCAAGCCCAGTAAGTGACAGATTAATCAAATACGCATCATTAAAATGCCATAAGTTATCAAATTTTGTTATATGCAAGAAAGCAATAAAATATAATTTTCTGTTTGGGACAGCAGGAATAAATAGAGACCTCATTTTCCAGGAAGGATCTGAGTAAAAAAAGGAGAATGAAGTTGAAACAGCTCATTTCAAGATGCCTTTGCAAATCTAGATAACCAGTCATTTTAAAATGCTGTCAGCAATTAAAAAGGACAGCAAACACTGACTATACATAATTTTAGAAAACATGGAAAAGACTAAGTATGTGGTTTCTTACTACAGCTTCAGTAGCCATTGCACATATACATAGCAGAGGTAATTACAGCAAAGGAAACATGACTTTAATAAAATATATGCAGAAATTGATAGTGTATTTTGTATATACATGTATATACACATACACACATATGTAGAGTGTATTTAATAAAATATATGCAGAAATTGATAGTGTATTTTGTGTAGATATATATAGTGTGTTGAATAAAATATATGCAGAAATTAATATTGTATTATATATGTGTGTATATATATGTGTGTGCATATATGTATATATGTGTATATATACATACGTATGTATGATATTGTATCATACATATCATGCTGTATGAATCATACATATATATGATATTCTATCACACAAAAAGATACCTGAAGTTTCATATGTATATATATACATACATATACATCTATGTATATATGTGTGTGTGTGTGTATATGTGTGTATCTATGTCTATCTATATCTGTATATCTACATCTATATCTATCTATATATCTATATCTATGAGAGAGAGAGAGAGAAAGAAAGAAAAAGACTATTTCAATACATACTTTTGGTCAGTCACCAAACATTTCCAAAATTGGAGGATTGCCTGTAGCATTTCATAAAGAATAAAGAGTTTGCTTTTAAAAGGGTAAAAATGTAACGTTTGTCTTTCTGGCCATAAATTTATGCTGTTTCCACAGAAATAAACTCTTTTCTAAAATTAACTTTTGGTTTACTAACAACAGTCTCTAAACCTCATGTACCATATTGCCAGTAGTCTATACCATATGTAAAACTACTACAAAGTTAATCGCAAGTATTTGAAGATAAATGTACATTTTTTTTATTTCAACTACTATAAATCCTATGTTTCCTGTAACTAATGTGTTCTACTGTGATAATACTCATTCAGGAAATTTATTTTATTATGGGAATTAAATGATACTTAGCCAAAAGGAGGAAATTAAACCAATTTCGGATTTTTAAAAACAGCAAATTCTGTCAACAAATGTTTACTAAATTGAACTTTCTTTTAGTAGAGTATGTAACATTTTCCAAAAGTTACTCTATTCCCAAAACATAAATTACCAAATGTTATAATTGTTCAGTGTTGCCATTGAAACACGTTACTACTGATCATACTGCTCTATTAAAAATAAATGCATCATATAGGGTTATAGCAATTGATATGTAATCATGCAAATTCCCTTTATAAACATCCTGGTAAACTGAAAGACTGGATCAGCAAGCTAAATTCCCATATAAAACAGGGGAAATGTTAAACCTTTGGCATTTTAATCTCCTTAGGACAGAATGGAGACTCATGTTATTGTGATCTTAAATATTAGTCACAAGTTCTTAAGACAATGTAAAGTCCTTTGAGAGCCAAAACCAGACCGGGAGCCAGACACAAACCTCTTCCATTAAACCAAAATTCATTAAGTACTTGCAACCCATCAGCCGGCTGACATGGCCCAGAGTCTGCAAAAGCTCTTGGAGGAGAATAGGAAGCTAATTCCGGTTCTTTGGAGTCTTGCAGAAGGAGTGTTCTTTCTGTTGGAAAATGTTATAGCACTTAGTCACTGATCCATTATCTTAGCCCAAGTGTTATGAACAAATACTTTTAGGTTTTCTTTGCTTAATTATTTCCTTGACTTGTATCTTAAAATTAGAAAAATAGAGACCCCCAAAATGCCAGTTAATCAAGGGGAAAAATTCAATTTAAAGATTTCAGTAATATCTTGGTGAATTAATTAACTTTCTTAGAAGGATCCATCTTGATCTAGATCTAAATCCTGTGATGAGCCCAAATAAACCCGGGAATCTTTTTCTCTTTGAGTTGTTTCTGATCTTACACTGATTTTTTTTTTCCTATTTCGTCCCAAGCAAAATTTAATACTGTGTGTTACTAACGAATATTTAATGGGTGTATAGTAATGTGTGTTAGGAAATTTACATTATCTATGCCCAATAATTTCCACAACAATTCTGTTATATAAGTTATTTGCACCTTCAGTTCCACAAGGGAAATGGGGTTTAAAGATTCTTTAATATCTTTCCTAAAGGTTAGCTTTAAGTAGGCAATTTCAATGCATCCCAGCTTGTTTGTTTTGGCAGGCCTTATAGGTGCTGGTATAATTACTATATCACACATATTTCAGAAATAAACATACCCAATTTTACAATAGCTGTAAGTATTGAGTGCATGCTATGTGGCATATTGTCTATTAAATACCTCTCTATACTTAGAGAACATTTTATAGACTTACATAGAATAGTCTTCTATTATATATATTCTTATATACTCATATATATTTATATATTATTGATATATATATTATTATATATATTATATTATATATTATATATTATATATATTATTGATTATATATATTGATATATACATATTGATATTATTATCAAAGTACATGGATGGATTTTATATATAAATATATATATGCTTATAAAATTCTTATAATTGTTGTGAAGTATCAGTTATTAAAATCTGTTTAAAGATTGTTAACCTTAGGCATGAAGGGGTAAATAATTTAAGTTTCTAGGGGACAGAAAGGAACTATATTAATATGGTATATATCTAACCTGGATTTAGATTCACTTTTATTTTTAGCTATCTTGTTTAATGACTGGTCCATGATAGGCATTCAAATTAGACCTATTACTCCTCACAGAGTCAAGTAAGTTGCTTAAAACAGGACTCTCCAAAGTGGATAAGGTGAATGTTTGCTTCATTCTAAGATCTCCATTGCAAAATATTCTGCAGATAGTGCATTGAGATCGTTTCTAGCTTGTGATGGGGGAAAACACTTCTTTCAAAAACAGGAATATTTTAATTTTATTTCTAAATGGAGAAAGGATAATATCCATTTTACCAGAAAAAGTTGGATAGTTACCTGACAAAAATGACAGTGATTCTCACTCCCACAAAATGTTATTCATTTTGAAGAATCAAAGGGAGATAATAGTTGTACTAAAAAAAACCCACAATGTGTTCCCCTATATTGTAATACCCATATTGTTATTTTAAGTGCAGAAGCACAATTGGAAAGATACCTCATTTCTTTTATTCCTCTTACCTTACATTTGGTAAATTTTTTGTATACTATGCTCTGTAAGCATTCAAATGTTATTAAATATGTCTTTTAAACTGTGTTAATAATGAAACACACATATATTCTCTTCTGATCTGAGATGACTTGGAAGATATTCCTCCCAATAATTTATCCTAAAGCAGTGGAGCCTGGTAATTTGGATGGTTAATGTTCTTTTATTCTTTCTTTGTGCTTCTTCCTCTCTCACAAATACCATAATTTCATACTAGTGTCTGTCAATCTCCAACAGGGTAAAAAAGCCCCTTTTATCACCTGAAAATTTATATAAATGGTTAGCATGCATAAGATTCAGTCACCTTTATCAGAATATGCCCAAATTATAAGATTCTTTAGATAATGGTAATTATTCATTATGTCAAAAAGTTAGTATTGCCAGGTTCAGAAAAGGTTGAACTAGGTTAAATTGGCCTAAAATTAGTCATCTCTTCCCTAGTCCCATTATCTAATATTTAGCGTGGTGATTCCTACTCAATGTCATGTGCCCTCACCTTTAATGGGATACAGTAATTGCATAAGCATCACAATCCTAATTGGGTAATCTTACAGAATTAAGTAACACAGTCTGTTCCACCTTTCCAACCTACTCAATTTCTTCCCCCAGACTTTCCCCATGACAGTTGTCATTTTTCTGGAAATGCATGATTCTCTGGGAGTCAAAAAAGATTGTTGCTTCTAGGTTAATACATAACAAGAGAAGATAGTTAAATTTTTAATTAAAGCTTGGTATAAAAATGATGTAGTAGCTTTGTGGTGACAGTGTGACATTGGATTTTAGAGTGCCTGATGTTTTTTTCACATTGTTCTCCCAGAGCATAGAACAGGACCTGGCTATCCCAGAAACTCTAGAAATATGAAAGCCCAGATTTTATTCCCAATCTCTATATCCTCTAAAACTTTAGGGGGGCAATTTAACCTTGCTTATACTCTAGTTCTAATATTAAAGAGTTGGGCTATATGGGATTCCCAAATGCTATTCATAAGAGAGCTTATTAAAACAACACAAAAGATTATTAACACAAACCTACTGAATTATATTCTGCATGGTAAAGCCCAAGAATATGTATTAAAAAATGAACTCCCTAAATTTTTATGAGCAGCTATACTTGTGAAACACTATTTATCTGATTTCCTACTCCCCTATCACATTTGCTAAAGATCTAACTCTAATGTATTTAATTTTAAACGTTTGATAGGCTGATTAAAATCATAGCTTGGAGTAGGTGAGTAATTTGGTGTCCCTCCATTCTACTATATAGGTATTGCATACACCGCCACTTTGTGGGTACAATTGATTCTCTACAGAAGACATCTGTGTTCAAGGACTATTTCCATTTTAGGAAAATGTTACATGGAATAATAAAATGAGTATAAACTATTGGACCAGGGATGGATTAGAATTCCAGTTTCAGAGATAAATTTGTAAAGGACCTCAGATAACAGTAATCCCTTTCTCCGCTGTTCCTAAGATACATAGGATCTAGCCCTCTGAATTCAGAATGTGTGATATTTCTTCAGACACAGCAATTAGATACTGATTATTAGGCAAACATTATGACCCTAATGGTCTCAACATATATGTTCTAATGTTAGTAGGATGCCAGATCATAAACAGAACATCCAGTTAAATTTGAATTTAAGGTCAATAACTGTGTTAGCACCAATGAATCCCAAAACTGCATGTATATGGGTATCCTACACAGTATTAGAGATACACTAAAAAATAACCTGTTGATTCCAAATTAAAATTTAACTGGGTGTCTTGTATTTTTATTTGTTATGTCCTGTAACCCTAAATCTGAGGTCTCTTTGTAAAATGGAGCCCAACAAAGTTTCTGGCTAGAGATGAAAATTTCACAGCGATTGAGGAGGTTTAATAATTTCAGTGCTTTTTAAAGTGGCAATATCTTGCCCGTAAAAAGAAAAATAATACTATTGTACAGACAACTTATTCAAATGACCAAAACTTTAAACAAATGCTATTTTCCTTGGGTGTTTGTGGGCACACATATGTTTATATACGTATGATCTTAACAACTCACTTTCACTTACTGAAAACATAACTGTTTACATGGCTAAAAAAGTATTAAGTGTTCAGGCTAAAAATATTTTTAAATGACAGCTACATTACATCATAGAGGATATTAAAAACATCTATATTTTGAGATTTTAAAATAATAATTCACAGTTTGCAATATGGGGAACTATATGTAAATTATATTTCGACAACTGCTTGCAACTTCAACTTTTAAAGCTGTTTTTAAAATCTTTTTCCATGAAAAAGAATTGTCTATTGATAGCATAATTGCCTTGTGACTGGATATGAGGAAACTTCGAATGAAACAGATGGTTGTCTGCAAAGTAATGCCTACAAAGTACAATTGAAAATCAGTATTCAAAAATAAAAACTTGGAACTTTTTCTTGATATAATTGTCAAAAGAAATCTGGCTCACCAATTGGAGAAATAAAATTCCCAGTGTTTATTTTTCATAAATATTAAATAAACACAACTATATTTGTTGATACATACTAACATTTTCATGTAAACCGTTACAAATTACAGGGTCTTAAATGACATATGTGCTATGTCAAATGCATATCTTAACTCTACCTTTCAATGGTAATCCTCCAAGATCTTCATTGGCATATAAAAACCACAAAATAATCTTTCCATGCTACGTGATTAATATTTTATAAGTAGTCATGATAAAAACTGCTGGAATCGTCTGCTATATTATCCATATATTTTATGTGTAGCTTGTGATGATGTGAGAAAAAATACTTAGAATGGGCATTACTAAAGAGTTTTACTTGGATCGCAAGAGAAAATAGTTTCGACTAATATTTGAGCAAAAATTATTCTCTTGAATGTCTTTTTTTTTTTTGACCAAGTATTCAAAGGTTAATGGAAAGTGAAAAAACTGTTTTCTTGTCCAATCTGTGGCACTGCTATTCAATATGATAGCCTGTGGAATTCTGCTAAACTGGGCCAAATTGACCTTTCTCTATCGGATCATATCTGCTAGGTGTAGATTCATGTATTTGTTCATACTTGGATTTTACTACCATGTAGACAATTCATATTCTCCAGAGAATTCAGAAACGGAGGAACAGCATACTTCTCTACAAAGTTGAGAATTTCTCTAGTCAAATTAAATGTCAGTGCAAAATCACCCAAAACAGAAGAGGGTTTGAATGGATATTTTTAATAAGGACTTTTACAAAAGGGTTTAATTCATTTAAAGTTAATTTCATTATCATAATTTTGGCAACAGATAAGCATCCTCACTCAATTGAAATTTTAAAATAGCATTTATAACTGTTTAATGAAAGTCAATTCAATTTGTTTATTGGCAAGTTGTTTCTCGTCAAGATGCTCAAGAAAACTAACTTGTGGAGTAACTCCAGGTTACTAAGAACTTTGAAATCATTACTTTAAAAAAGTATAGTTACCTTTGCAAATTCTTACTAATTTTTCAGGGTTCTGCCACCATACCTAATATTACCTGAGTGATACCTGAGTTGATTTTTCCCTAGTTACCTTATTTTCCTTCACCCATTCCCACAGCCTTTTCAGCGTGGCTATAACATAATGGTGGCAAAACCCAGTTTTTATAGCTGAGTTTTGTTTGCAGTTCATCAGTGCATAATTAGTTTTATTTTTATCAGTTCTTAAAGCTGTATTTCAGGTAAAGAAGAAAACCTAGTACTATTTTACCTGAATGATCAAAGGTAAAATCATGAAAATTCAGAACAGATATCGTTATTTATTTTTATTTAAGTGTTTATTTTGAGGAAATGTGCACATACAAGTGGGAGAGGGACACAGGGAGAGAGAGAGAAAGAGAGAATTCCAAAAAGTATACACTGTCAGTGTAAAGCCCAATGTATGGCTCGATCGCATGAACTATAAGATCATGAGCTGAGTCAAAATCAAAAGTCAGTTGCTTTGGGGAGCCAAGGTGGCTCAGTCGGTTGAGCGCCAGGCTTCAGCTCGGGTCATGATCTCATAGTATGTGCTTTCCAGCCCCGCATCCGGCTTTGTGCTGAAGGCTCAGAGCATGGAGCCTGCTTCGAATTCTGTGTCTCCCTTTCTCTCTGCTTCTCCCCCACCCGTGTTCTGTCTCTCTTTCTCCTTCAAAAATAAATCAAAAAAAAACATAAAAAAGAAGTCAATGGCTTAACCAACTGAGGCCCCCGAGGCACCCCTGGGAGACATATTTTTAAATGAATACAAAGATGAATGTAAAAAACTTAAATTAACTTATCAAAACTTGTAGGATGCACTGAAAGTGCTGGTTAGAAATTTATACCACTGAATGCATATATTAAAAAAAATGAGAAAGATCTAAAATCAATAGTCTAACTTTTTACCATAGAAAATTAGAAAAAGAAGAACAGATTAAATCCAAAGTAGGAAAAAATAGATAAGATGTAGAATAGAAATCAATGAATTAAAAACAAGAAATCAGTAAGGAAATTAACAGAACCAAATGCAAATTCTTTCAAAAGATCAATAAAATTCATAAGCCTGTACCAGGCTAAATAAGGGAAAAAAGAGAAAAGAATACTAATATGAGAAATGAAGGTGGGACATCACTACAGATCATATGGGAATTAAAAAGGTAAAAATATGGGGCTCCTGGGTGGTTCAGTTTTTTGGGCGTCCGACTTCGGCTCAGGTCATGTTCTCTCAGTTGGTGGTTTGAGCCCCGTGTCAGGCTCTGTGCTGACAGCTCAGAGCCTGGAGCCTGCTTCAGATTCTCTCTCCCTCTCTCTGGCCCTCCCCTGCTCATGCTATGTCTCTCTCATTCAAAAATAAATAAACATTTAAAAAAAGAGGAAAAAGTAATAAATTATGAATAGCTGTATATTCAAAATTGGTAACCTAGATAAAACAGACCAGTTCCTTAAAACATAAAATTTGTCATCATTCACACAAGAAGTAGACAATCTGAATAGACCTATATCTTTAAAGAAATTGAATCAATTATAACTTTCAAAACAGATAATAGCAGGCCCTGGTGGATTCACTGGTAAATTCTACCAAATATTTAAGGAAGAAATTATCCCAGTTCTCTATAATTTCCTTCAGAGGATAGAAGGAAAGGGAACACTTCCTAACTCATTTATGAGGTGAGCTTTACCCTAAAAACAAAATGAGGCAAAGACAATGCAAGGAAAACAAACAAACAAAAAATTACAGGCAAACATCTCAAACATATATGTAAAAATTCTCAACAAATTATTACTCTATTGAATCCAACGATGTATAAAAAGAATTATACACTGTAACCAATGGGATTTATCCCAGGTATACAAGCCTGGTTCAGCATTTGAAAATCAAATTATATAACCTATTACATCAATGACATAAAGAAGAAAAATTACATAATCATATCAATAAGTAGATATAAAACAAAGTCTTTGACAAAATGAAAACCCCCAACTATGACAAAAACTGTAAGTAAACTAGAAGTAGTGGGAACTTCCTCAACTACATAAAGAATAGCTACAAAAACATCATGCTTAATGATGAGGAAGTTGAAGATTTTCCACTAAGATTAGGAGCCAAGAAAGATACCCTCCCACAGCAATCCTTTTCACCATTGTCTTAGAAATTTTAGCTATCAAAATAAGAAAAAGAAACAAAAGAATTGTAGACTGAAAAGGAAGCAGTAAAACTCTCCATTCATGTAATCATATAGGTAGAAAATCTGAAAACAACTAACAAAAAACTCTTAGAACTAATAACGGACTAGAGCGAGTTTGCAGGATTCAAAGTAAAGATATTAAAGTCAATCACTTTATATATATATCAGCAGTGAACAAGGGGAATTTGAAGTTAAAAGTAAAAAAATACCATACCATTTGCATTAGTATGCAAATATAGAGTATGCAAAATAAAGTATGCAGATATAAATCTAACAAAATATGTGCAAGAACTAGATGAGGAAAACTATAAAACTCTGATGAACAAAATCAAAGAACTAAATAATTGAGAGATACTCATGTTCATGCATAAGACAACTCAATATTGTCAAGAGATCAGTACTTCCCAATTTGATCTATAGACTAATGCAATTATAATCAAAATGCAAGAAAGTTATTTTATGAACATCAACAAACAACTTCTATTGTATGGAGAGGCACAGACTCATTATAGCCAATACATACTGAAAATTTAGAACAAGGTTGGAGAACTGACACTACCCTATGTAATCTTACTATAGAATTACAATAACCAAGACAGTGTGATATAGGTGACGGAATAGACAAATTAGAACAGAATAGGAAGTCTAGGAATAGACCCACACAAATATAGTCAACTGATCTTTGGCAAAGGAGCAAAGGCAATCATTTTTAGCAAATGGCATTAGAACAACTGAACATCCACATGCAAAAATGAATCTAGACCTACACATTTCACAAAAAATTAGTTCAGAATGTATCACAGACCTAGATGTAAAACACAAAACTATAAAACTCCTAGAAGACAACATTTAAGAAAACTTAGATGACCTTAGGGATGGAATAACTTTTTAGATACAACTCCAAAGGCACAATTAATGAAATAATCAATAAGCTAGACTTCATTAAAATTAAACACTTCTGCTCTGGGAGTGGCAATATCAGAAGAATGAGAAGACAAGCCTTAGGCTGGGGGAAAAGATTTGCAAAAGACACATCTGAGAAAGAACTCTTACTTAAAATATAGAAAGAAAAAACAAACAAACAAAAAAAAACAAAATACACAAAGAATTGTATTTTTTTAATTTTTTTTAATTTTTTTTATTTTTAATTTTTTAATATATGAAATTTACTGTCAAATTGGTTTCCATACAACACCCAGTGCTCATCCCAAAAGGTGCCCTCCTCAATACCCATCACCCACCCTGCCCTCCCTCCCACCCCCCCTCAACCCTCAGTTTGTTCTCAGTTTTTAACAGTCTCTTATGCTTTGGTTCTCTCCCACTCTAACCTCTTTTTTTTTTTCTTCCCCTCCCCCATGGGTTTCTGTTACGTTTCTCAGGATCCACATAAGAGTGAAACCATATGGTATCTGTCTTTCTCTGTATGGCTTATTTCACTTAGCATCACACTCTCCAGTTCCATCTACGTTGCTACAAAAGGCCATATTTCATTTTTTCTCATTGCCACGTAGTATTCCATTAGAATTTTAAAACTCAACAATAAGAATATGAACAATCCAATTAAAATAATGGCTAAAGACTTTAAACTTAAAAAGATATCTACCAAGGAGGATATACAGATGGCAAATAAACATGTTAAAAGGTTCTCCTTATTATGTGTCATCAGAAAAATGGAAATTAAATGAACATGAGATGCCAGTATGTACCTATTAGAGGAGCCCAAACCCAAAACACTGACCACACCAAATACTGGTGTGGATATAGAACAATGAAAACAATCATTCATTGTTGGTGGGAATGGAAAATGGCACAGACACTTGGGAAGGCAGTTGATGGTTTCTTGTAAAACTAAATATACTCTGAGCATAAGATCCAGCAACCATACTCCTTGGAATTGACTCAACGGTGTTGAAAATTTAAATCCACCCAGAAACCTGCATGCAATTATTATTATACTCATAATTCCCAAAACTTGTAGTCAACCAACATGCACTTAAATAGGTGAATGAATGAATAAACCATGGCACATGTAGACATTGTAGTATTATTCAGCACCTAAAATAAATGAACTATCAAGCCATGGAAAGACATAAAGGAACCTTAAATGCATATTCTCAGTTAAAGAACCCAATCTGACAAAGCTAACTACTGTAGGATTCCAAATAGATGACATTCTGGAAAAGACAAAACTATGGCATTAAAACATCAGTGGCTTTAGGAATTGGGGAGGGGAGAAGGGTGAATAACAGAACACAGAGGGTTTTTAGGGCAGTGTATAAATCTAACTTTATGCATACAGTGTACGATATTTTAATGATAGGTATGTGTTTAATGATAGGTATACATTTGTTGAAAGCCATAAAATCCAAAGGACCAGGTTTGAATCTTAATGTAAACTATGCACTTTGGCTGATTATGATGTTTCAATATAAGTCATCGATTGTAACAAATGTACCCCTCTGGTGGGTGATATTGATAATGAGGAAAGTTATACACATGTAAGGACAAGGTGTATATGGCACATGTCTGTACATTTCTCTCAAATTTGCTTTGAATATAAACTCTAAAATAAAGTCTTTATAAAAAATAAAATTAGCTGGAGTGGCTAACATGAACCAACATTATTCTCTGAACCCTTAGCAGATGATTGCATTTCTTACTATTTAGCTCTTAGTCTCAGGCATGCTTAATGATAGGTCATGATAATAAATGTTTCTTCTGTTAAATATGAGTTTATCCTTAATTATATTTTCTAAGCATAAATATAGGATTCTTTAGGATTGCTCTAGTCATTGGTAATTTTCATGAACTGAAACATAACATTGAAATGATTCATCCTTAATCAGTACCAGGAAATCAATACACATAGGATATGTAGGAATATACTTTTTTAGATATGAGTTAGAATTTATGTTTATGATTTTGTATTTAACTTACAGTGGTAAGTATCCCCTCTATAGAGTACATTATTTGGGATGCCTTTACTTAGTCTTACATTAAATCGTAACTTAATGGAAATAATAAGCATCACCTAAATCATTTGTATAATTTATATTTGTATAATTATAGATTATTGAATAGGAACTAAGATACTTGTTATTAAGTTTATAAGCATTGTAAAAATATTGATAAAATGTAGGAATACTTTAAAAATGAAAACAAAAGCACCTACATTTTAATCAAACACCTATAGTTTTTTAATACCTGTATTAACATTTTGGCAAATATTCTTTACAGACTTTTAGATATGTTTGCGGGTTTCTGTGTGAGTGTCTGTGTCCATATCACAAAATAGGATATATACTATTTATTTTACTTTTCACATGGACTTTCAAAATATCCTCAGAGAGATGATGGTCAAACCAATAACTAAAAGAGCTATATTGATTCAATATATCCTGTTTGGCAATGGTGATTGACATGCAGATCTAGAATTTTAGTAATTTTAAGATTTTAAATGTATCTATTCACATAATGTCTACATTTTTCTTAATTGTTATTTATTTATTTTGAGAGAGTGTGTGTGTGCAAGCAGTGAGGAGAGGCAGAGAAAGAGGGTGAAAGAAAATCCCAAGCAGGCTCTGCCTTTGTCAGCATGAAGCTGGACACAGGGCTTGACCTCACAAATCTGAGATCATGTCCTGAGCCAAAATCAAGAGTCAGTCACTTAACTGACTGAGCCCCCAGGCACCCCTAATGTCTACCTTTTTAAAGGTTTGAAAACAGGGGTGCCTGGGTGGCTCAGTTGGTTAAGCATTCGACTTTGGCTCAAGTCATGATCTCGTGGCTGGGTTCATGGGTTTGAGCCCCATGTCGGGCTCTGTGCTGAAAGCTCAGAGCCTGGAGCCTGCTTCAGATTCTGTGCCTTCCTCCCTCTCTGCCTTTCCCACACTTGCACTCTCTCTCTCAAAAATAAATAAACATTAAGAAAATTTTTAGAGGTTCAAAAAACATAATAAACATTTACTAAAATGATTTATTAGTGAATCATTAATATGATAAACATTGAGAACATATTGTCAATCAGGCACTATTCTGAGCATGAGAGTTGCAAGCACCCAAGAAGGGAGATAAGCGATTGCAATTTTTAGGAAACAGATGATGATAATAGTAGAAGTGCTGACTAGTGGTTGGTTGTGGGCGTATATTTTTTCTAAAATGATCACATATTGAAATATGATGTATCTACAAAAAATACACTGCTATTTAGCTCACAGTTCAATGAGGGTTTTTTTAATGCGTGCACTTGTGCAAACACCCCCTTCAGGATACATAAAATTTCCATCACCAAGAAAATCCCCTTTCTGTTTATTCACCATGACTACCACTATTCATCTTCCAACAACAGAGAAAAGTGCCATTGTAATTTCTATCATCACCATTAATTAGTATTTTTATACCTATAAGTATGATACAAATAAAATAATATGGCAGGCATTCTTTTGTATCTGACTTCAGTAGCACTGCATTGTCTTTGAGAGCCATCCATATCACTGTGTATAAAAATAGATTGTCCCTTTAACTGCAGAATAGTATCCCATTGCATGAAATGTAGCTTATTTTGTTCTTCTCACGATGAACAGTTTAGGGATGTTATGAATAAAACATCTATGAATATTGGTGTACAGGTCTTTTATGAACATATGTTTTTCATATCTCTTGAAGTACCATTGCTGGGTCAGAGTAGATATATGTTTTACTATATAAGAAAGTATCAAACATTTTTTCACATTCCTTGTAAAATGTTTACAGTGTACAAGGTCTCCCGTTACTACATATCCTTGCTAAAACTTGGTCTTGCCAGTCTTTTATTTTTGTTTTATTTTTTTAACATTTTCCATTCTATAGGTTATTCGGTGGTATCTCCTTTTGGGTTTTATTTTCATTTCCAGGATGTGTAATGATGTTCAGCACATTTTCACTTGCTTTAAGAGAGTTATAAATATTCTGTTGGAATACTTCAGTCTTTTGTGTTTCCTTCCTGGATTAATTTTCCCTTTGCAGTTGACTTGTAGAAGTTGCTCAGATATTCTGGATGTGACTCCTCTTCCATTATATGTGTTACAAATATTTCCTCCCAGACAGTGCTTTCCTTTTCAATGATGACTTTTGATTAAGTATAATACATTTTTAATTTTTTAATGTTCACTTTAAGTTTCTTTTTTAATGATATTATTTATAAATAATTTTATCTTTACACAAAAGTTGCAAGGATAATACAGCAAGTTCCTGAATAAGATTTATCCAGTAAGACAATAATTTTAATGAATTAATGATTAATTGACAATTCCTCCTAAGATAGCTGCACCAACCCCGAGATCACACAAAGTATACTCCCTGCCTTATTCTATAATCATTAATGTTTTAATTTTTAAATTAGATCTTTGATTTGTACTGAACTCATTTTTACTTATCATGTAAGATTTATTTTTCCTAAGCACATACCTCATTGTACCAGAGTTACTTTTTTTTTTTAATGACATTCCTTTCTGTATTCAATCACTTTGGGATCTCTGAGAAATTTTGATAGGGAATGGACTGCATCAGTTCAACAATTTAATGAGAATTCACATCTTCAAAATCTGGTTTTCCAACCTATAAACACGGTATAGTTCTCTATTTCAACATTTTCTATATGCTGCAATATTATCCCATCTTCAGTGTTGAGTTCTTACAGGTGGTTGGCTAAATTCCTAAATATGTTACATTTTTGGTAATATTTGAAATGTGTATTGTCATATTTATCTAAATACAATTTGTGTGCAGTAAACTCTACTTCTTTAAAAGCACACAGTACGATGATTTTTGATAATGCCTTAGTCTATTTTGGATGCTTTAAAAATATACCATAGATTGGGTGGCTTATATATAACAGAAATGTATTTCTCATAATTCAGGAGGTTTAGAAGGCCACGATTAAGGTGCTAGCAGATTCAGTGTTCGGTAAAGACTTATTGGTTTATAGACCTCCATTTTCATATTGTATCCTCACATCGAAGAAGGGGTAAGGGGATCTCTGAGGACTCTTTTATAAGGACACTAAATATCATTCATGACGCCTCTACACTCATGACCTAATGACCTCTCTATGTCCCCACCTCCAAATACCATCACATTCTGGACTTGGTTTCAATATATGAAATTTAGGGAGATGACAAATTCAGTCTACGACACATGGAACAGTTATGTAGTGTCAAAGAATATTTTGATGACCCAAAAATGTTTTCTGAGCCTCTTCAAGTCAATCCTTTCTCCACTTCTAATACATAAAAGCACACTGCTTATTGTCACTATAGTTTTATATCTTCTACAGATTCATATAAACAGAACAGTAAATTATATAGCCTATTAAGAACCATTTAAGAGTTATCCATGTTGTTATATATAGTAATAGTTCATTATTTTTATTACCTAGCAGTATTCCATTGTGTCATTACCCTATAATTCGCTTGTTCATTGACTAGTTGATGAACATTAGTATTTAAAAATTGTAAATAGACCAGATTTGAACACATGTTTTTGTGAGAACAAATGCTTCCATTTGTTCTAACCTGGGGCAAAATGCAGGTTAGTATTGTTAGATTTTATGGTAAATATATGCTTTATTAAAAAATAATGGGGGGCGCCTGGATGGTTCAGTTGGTTAAGATTCCAACTTCAGCTCATGTCATAATTTCACGGTTTGTGGGTCTGAGCCCCGTGTTGGGCTCTGTGCTGACAGCTCAGAGCCTGAAAGCTGCTTCAGATTCTGTGGCTCCCTCTCTCTCTGTCCCTCCCTCCCTCACATTGTGTCTACCTCTCTCTCAAAAATAATATACATATACATTAAATTTAAAAAAAATGGGACTAACGCTTTCTCAAATCATTGTTTTATTATTGTTGAGGGTATCATGATTAATGTTAATTCCATCAATCATGTAGCAGCTTTCCACAGGTATCATGCTATGATTTTGCTTATATTTCTCTGGTATATAATGATGTAATTTTTAAATATATTGGCCATTCATATATAATTTTTATTTATTTCTTGTGCCATTTCTCTTTCATTTTTTAAATGTTGCATTGTGGTGAATATGAGATATAATGTGATAATAATTTTTAAGTATACATTACTGTTGACCATCAGTACAGTATTGTATAGCATATCTCTACAGATTAGTCATCTTGCTTAAGTGAAAATTTATGTCCATTAATAAGTAATTCCTCATTCCCCCCTCCTCATACTATCCCACTCTTTGATTCTATGAACTTGACCTCATTGGATATTTCAACTAAGTGGAATCACACAGTATTTGTTTCTCTGTGACTGGTTTATTTCACTTAGCATGTCTTCCACATTCATCCATGTTGTTACATATTGTAGAATTTCCTTTACTTTGAAAGCTAAATATTCTTACATATATATATATATATGATATACGGTGTTAGTATAATAATATATGGTGTTAGTATAATATAATTCCCATAGTATGACACGGATATTGGCCACTTATCATCTACTTTGTGAAAGACAATTTATAGGATTAGTAAAATATATCTTACACCTATTGAAAGTGTGGAAGAATTTGATAGTGAAGTCATTGGACCTGAAGTATGTTAGGTGAAAATATTTTTTCTCTTAAATTTATTCACTTATTTTTTTTAATAGCTATAGGGACATTCAGGTTGTTCTTAAGTGAACATGGATTAGTTGCAGCCTCTTAAGGAATCTTTCATAAAAATTGCTTAATTTAGTAAAACAAAGTTTTGATAATATTTCACATTTATTCTTCACTGTTTTTAAAATATTAGTAATTTCTACTCTTTCATTCCTAGTATTAATAATGTGTATCATCTTTTAATCTTCTTGGAGTCTCCACTTGGAGACTTCTTGGAGTCTAGGAATTATATTGAACTTTATAAAAACTAGCTTTTATTTTCATTGGTTTTTCTCTATTATTCAGCTTTGTATTTTTTATTTTTATTTTTTTTTCCTTTTGCTGGCTTTGGGTTTAATTTTGTCTTTTATTAGCATATGAAAGTGGAGTTTATTGATTTGAGACCTTTGTTTACATGTAATATGAACATCTAATGCTTTTTTTTCTAAGCACTGTTTTAGTTGTACTATTCAAATTCTTATGTTTCATCTTCATTTATTTAAAAATATATTCTAATTCACTATATTGTTTTATAGTATATTTATAGTTGATATACGGTATATTGATAATATATTGATTTATATATAATATAAAAATATATATACTTATATAATATATATTGCATTGTATATCTATTTGTAGTATATTTAGTTGTCCGAGAACATGTTTTTTATGATTTCAGTCTCTTTAAATTTTTTTAAATGTTTATTTTGAGAGAGAGAGAGAGAGCACATGCTCACAGGTGCAGGAGGAGCAAAGAGAAATGGAGAGAATCCCAAGCAGGCTGCCAGCTGTCAGTTCAGAGCCCAACACAAGGCTTGATTTCATGAACCATGTGATCATGACCTGAGCCAAAATCAAGGGTTGGGTGCTTAATCGAATAAGCCACCCAGGTTCCCCTCAATTTAGTCTCTTTAAATTTGATAACTGTTACATAGCCCAAAGTATAGTCTACCTTGGTAAATGTTACATGTGTACTTGCAAAGTACATGTATTCTACTGTTGTCTGTGGAGTGTTATAAAAATATGAATTAGGCCAAATTTGTTGATAGTGCTGTGTAAGTCTTTAATATTCAATATTCTTTTTTTTTATGTGTTCAATCAGTTACTGAGAGAGGAATGTTGACATCTCCAAATATAACTGTGGATTTGTATATTTCTCGTTTTAGTTCTGTTCACCTGCATTTTGGATTTTGATGACTTACTAAGTATATACACACTTAGGACTGTAATGGATTCTTTATGTGATTATCCTCTTATGAAACAATACACTTTTTTTAAACACTGCTCTTTTTTCCTTGTTCTAAAGTCTATGATGTCAACATATACAGAGCCTCCAAATCTTTCCTTTGACTACCATCTGTATGAATTATTTTCCCATTTTTTTACTTTCAATTTATCCATGTTTTTGTGAGTTTCCTATAGACAGGTTTTAGGCAGATTTTTACATCTAATCTGAGAGATACTTCCTAGTAATGAAGTGATTTTATTTATGTGATTCAGTTTAAGATTACATCTTATAATTTGTTTTTATTTGACTTGTCTGTTCGGGGGGTTTAAAACAATATTTTTCTAACTTCCTTTGGCTTAATCACCACACATTGTATTTAAAAGAACAGTAGAGGTGCAGATAAATATTACCTATTTCCCTAAGTGGGTATTCTTTTCTGCAGCTTTTCCTTTAGTATGAGAGGTTACAATTTAGCCAGTAATTAGGCTGAATTTGGGTTAAGTTGTCGCTATAGTTACTGTCAGTATACATCTGTCAATATGGTAGACCACTGATCCATTCTAGTTAGTGTGCAGTCTAGAGTGTCAACATTTGTTTATTTATTTGAGTGTGTGTGTGTGTTATTTTTCCAACCTTAGTGTTCTGCAGGCTCTTTACTCCTACATCATAAGAGAAGGCAATGTAGATCTTGTGTCTTGCCTTTTATCTGCTGGAGATCTTGGGTGCTATCAAGTTTTCTTCCTGTCCCCTAGTGGCTGCAAATAACTGCTTTGTTTCAGAACAGGATCTGGGCCTGAAATGGTTTCCTGTCTTTACCACCAGCAGATATGCTGCCCTAATTGTGGTGCTGGAGGTGGGACAGGTTTTATAAGGCTCCTCCAGCTGCCACTGATATTTCCCTGGAGGAAGAGGCAGGAAGGTACCTTGCTCCTTCCCCAGAGCAGATCACTCTCATTTCAAACCCTCCTTCAGTACCTGCCAACCTGATCATTGCCTGTAACAGGAAGCAGCCAAAGGTTTGTTCTGTCTGTGTATTTGTTTTTGCTGCTCCCTGTGAGGAGATTAGCTTATACTTCACAGGAAAGATGGGTTGGGTAGCTAGTCATTTCCATGCCTATCTTCTACTCCTAGCTAATCATTACCTGCACAGCTGTTTGACTGAAGTCACTCTTTCACATCACCACTCTGACCTCCAGTTTTTTGCTTGAACATCCAATAGAGGCCTAAGGAAAAGAGTTAGCAAGTCAGAATATATCTTGTTGAATCTGATCTGTCGTACTCACCAACACTCAGACTTGAAACGTTCATTATAATTTCAGATACTTTCTTTTTACCTATTTTTATGACTGACTCCTTTGCTCATGCTCTCATATAGATAAAACAATTTATGATTTCCATCTCGCATCAAAGGGACTTGTCATCCTTTGGAATTTCATTCATCTGATTCCTTGTCATCTAAACTTTCTGATGGTCTCAATAAAAAATTAGAATCTTTTATATTATGGAGTTTTATTCTTGTTAAAGATGACAACGACACTGTTTTTGGGGATTTCTACATCCTAACTTGAAGTAAAACCAGTATATGTATTTTTAAATTCATTCTCAATTTTTATATTATGTAAAATGCAATTGGTTTTTAATTGAACTTATATCTAGTTGCCTAGCTAAATTTGGCTTACTGCTGCTCTTCTAGAAACTTCAGGTTAATGTCTTAACCAAATCCAGAACAGTTTCAGATGTTATGTTTTCAAATGTTTCTTGCCACTTTGCTTATCTGTCATTGTGATTACAAATGGCATTATCTCACGTGTCACTGATGCTCTGTTAATTTTTCCCAATCTCTTATTTCTCAGTGTTTCAGTTTATATTTTTATAAACAGCCCTATCTTTAGATGAAGCAATCTGCTTATTTTTTTCAATTTTGATATTTCTCAATTCTACATTTTCCAATTGATTTCTATCTCCATTATGCTTTTCTATATTTTTCCTAAAATATTTATAATAGCTATTTAAAGTCTTCTCTTAATTCCAACATCTGTGTGTGATCTGAGGAGGGTTTGTTTCCAATGGTTTTTCTTCTCTCTAGATTATGGTTCCTGTTAGGCACTTAGTTAGACATGAGCAAGGAGGGATAAAGCAGGTGTTGGCCCCACCCTGGGAGCCACCCTGAAATGGTTAACAGCCATACCTTCAGAGCCACCTCTAAGGGCTAACAGAGCAGGAAAGGCTTTTTTAGCCCCAGAGCTGGCTCAAAAGCCCCAAGGAGAGTATTAAGAGCTGAGTATGTGCAACTTGCCCTTAAGTACTTTTAAGGTCACAACAAAAGCTCATTAGACACTCATAAGTATACAATAGGTAAGTAAATACTATTATAGTAAAGCCTTGATTTGTGAGCTGGAAACATGCCTTTGATCCAAAGCACTTGTATCTCAAAGCGATTTTCCCCATAAGAAATAAAGGAAACTCAGACGAATCATTCCATAACCCAAAAATGTTCATATAGAAATGATTACAATACTGTAATGGAATACAAAATAATAAAGAAAGTACAAAATATAAAAAAAATAAATAAATTAACCTGTGGCTACCTTTGAAAACCTTTGTGGCTGGTGTGAGGGAGATGAGAGGAGGGTTATTTATTGTGTAGATGACTTTCACTATCACTAACTGAATCACTGCTGTCTATTGGCTCAATGGAATCTTTTTTTTTTTTTTTTTTTTCCATGCAACTTTAACAAGGAACCTATCCAGGGGCCCTGGGTGGCTCAGTAGGTTAAGTGTCTGACTTTTGCTCAGGTCATGATATCACGGTCTGTGAGTTCGAGCCCCGCTTTGGGCTCTGTGCTGACAGCTCAGAGCCTGGAGCCTGTTTCAGATTCTCTGTCTCCCTCTCTCTGACCCTCCCCTGTTCATGCTCTGTCTCTCTCTATCTCAAAAATAAATTAACATTAAAAAAAATTTAACAAGGAACCTATCCAAGGACACTTGTATTTGCCTCCTTTTGAGGATTTCATGAAAATGTGACACTGTCATTAAACAAATTTATCGCTCACTTGCTTTGCTACAGCCTTATTCGGGTGGTGATTTTCTACACAATTGTGTACTATTTCCCACATTTTACACATCTGCCTAATCTCATTTGGAGTGAGGGATTCCTCTGCCTCTTTCTCCTCCTCCCCTGAAGACAAGATGCAGACATAGACTTCATATAAAATC
Organism: Panthera tigris; assembly: GCF_018350195.1. Taxonomy (NCBI): domain Eukaryota; kingdom Metazoa; phylum Chordata; class Mammalia; order Carnivora; family Felidae; genus Panthera; species Panthera tigris. The sequence goes on from NC_056667.1 coordinate 60,382,360, forward strand.
TTGCAATTTCGGCCACTTGCATACCTCATTTGTGCTTCTTGATGATTTCCTTCCTCCTTTTAACTTTCATCTCCTTCTTCTTACCACTTTTCTTTTCAATCTTTTTCTGCATGAGAACCATTGTATACACTAACACAGATGATGACTACAGCACAGTATTAATAAAATCTTGTCATATACTGTATTTAATGTAACTGACAATAAGGCAGCAGGGGAAAGGGTCTGTTTCTACAGACAGCTTGACCTAGAATGAATCAAAGCATTCCTAAGTTTACTCTTGTATGGAAAAGCCAAGGACTATCCATAGATGCTTTGGAATGACAAAAAACTACCCTAATGCCAGCTGTGAGCACCTTCCAATGTTCTGAAAAATCACTGATTTCTGCCAAATGCCACAGCCTTAGACTGAGCATCTGTGCATGGGAGATGATCACCCACAATCCTGCAGTGAGAGACAGAGGGTGGGGGTGGGGGAGGGAGAGAGAGAGAACATTGTCTCCGTTGTTATCATGATCACGTGATGTTTGGTGTCAGGTACTACTCATATTGCAAGACTTGACTCGTTTATTAAGTTAAAATATATTAGAAATGATTGCTGTTCCTGTGGAACACTCAGAACAAGTTACTCTCCATCCGAGGTTTTACGGCACAAGATGCATCACGGGTAGACACATGTGCAGAGGCCGAAATGTTACATAACCACCAGCACATAACCACACATCAAATATGTCATCCAAAGCCAAATTTACATGTATGCAAAGCAGGCTTAAAAGGATGTAGCTAGAGCTTCTGGGCGGGTGCCATTGCCATTCTTGCTCTGGCAGTGGCCACTTTCACTCTTCAAAATATACTATCCTTATCTCCTCAGCAAACTCTATCTCTCCGTTTTACTCGAGGCTCTCCAATTCTTTGGTGCATCTGGAACAAGAACCGAGAGACCCGGTAACAGTCCCTATAATCTACTACTTTTCTTGCCTACTAGTTTTTTTTTGTTGTTGTTGTTCTATAGTAGATGTTGTGAGTAAAAAAGTAACATGGAATTTTCTCATCTTCCTCTAAAGAATATTGGATTTTTTTTTTTTTTTCTAGCAGGCAGTGATTGACAATTGCTGTCAGATCACCTTGATCTTATGGAGGCTTGGTTTTAGATTTTCTTTTTTTTTTAAGTTTTTTTTTAATGTTTGTTTATTTTTCAGACAGAGAGAAACAGAGCATGAACGGGGGGAGGGTCAGAGAGAGGGAGACACAGAATCTGAAACAGGCTCCAGGCTCTCAGCGGTCAGCACAGAGCCTGACGCGGGGCTCGAACTTGCAACCACAAGATCATGACCTGAGCCGAAGTCGGACGCCTAACGACTGAGCCACCCATGCGCCCCTAGATTTTCTTATGTCAGGTTATTTTTGTTTTTACCCTTAGCCCTAAAATACAGAACACCAACCAGTAGGCGGTTTATTCCTAAGTTTTATGTCATTTGGAGTTTCACTGGAGGCTCAGGGTATTTGTCATCCCCTCTAATTTAGGTGGACATATACTCTTTGTTTTCACAACTGGTTGGCTTATAGATTCTTTTCTCAGCTCTCCTTAGTCTTAAAGCTGCTACTTCTGCATTCATTGCAGTCTTGCCTGGTGTGTGTGCATTTTAATAGCAAAATATTTAAGGGCAATGTGTTTATAAATTCTTCATCTTTCCCATTTGTCAGGTTTCCCAGTTTACATCCAAGCACTCTGGCAATCCTAAATTAGAAACTTGACTTCTCCATACTGCAACACTGTTGCTGCTTTTTTCATGCATTTTATTCCCCATATGCACTGAGTATTGGGGGTGGGATGATGCTGTTTCAGTGTTCCTTTTCCTATTTGCGAGGGAGGGATTTCTACCCTAAGGTTAAGGGAATGGCCGACCCTATGACACAACCAATACGAACAAATGAGATCAACAACAGTTTATTCACCACATACATTCACAACCTGAGGGAAGCAAATACTGCATGCCACGCAAGGCCACGTGGAGACGGTACTCAAGAATAACGTGACTTATCAGGGACTGCAAGGTGTGAGCATAGTATCAAGAAGTTGGGCATCTTCTGGTGCCGGGGGAGGATATGATTTCCTCATTGGAATAATTTTGCAGGTTGGCAGGGAACTAAAACCCACTACTCAGCAGTAAGCATAACTATGCCTTTAATATCCCTTTAGTTAAAAATATATATATTGTTTATTTTTGAGAGACAGAAACAGAGCATGAGCGGGGGAGGGGCAGAGAGAGGGAGACAGAATCTGAAGCAGGCTCCAGGCTCTGAGCTGTCAGCACAGAGCCTGACAGGGGACTCAAACTCACAAACTATGAGATCATGACCTGGGTCGAACGTTTAACTGATTGAGCCATGCAGGCACCACTAATATCCCTTTAATAAGAAGGATTATTGTGCTAGGAGACCTTATCTATCTATGGTGGCAGAATTGGGAAGGGAGCATGTGGTTAGACTGTTTGAAGCCCACCTGATTTCAGCAGATATGGTGAGGCAACACATTATATTTCCCCTTTAGTTTAGGACTACACCACGTGGTCTAAGTGAAACGGTCAGCTACACGTGACTCTCTCATAGTGAGATCTATTTTTATTTTTTTATTTTATTATCTTTCTTTTTTTAAAAGAGTGTGAGTGGGGGGAGCGGGGCTGAGAGAGAGAGAGAAAGAGAGAGACAGAGAGAGAGAGAGAGAGAGAACTCAAGCAGGCTCCATACTGTCAGTGCACAGCCCCACACGGGCTCCACCCCATGATCCTGAGATCATGACCTGAGCAGAAATCCAGAATCAGAAGCTGAACTGACTGAGTCACCCAGGTGCTCCTGTCATAGTGATATTTATAGCGTGACATGTTTTCAAAAGCTATATACCTTCCAGATTATATCTAGTTTTGATCAGTCTTGTGTGTGTCCAAATGTTTTAATTTTTATATTTGGTCAAGAATCTAATTATTGGGAGGAGGGTTCCGTCTTTCACAACTTTTGAAAAAGAACATGTGTTATTGATTTATTATTCCTCAGTATTTTATTATGACATTATTCAAACATACAGGAAAGTTAAAGGATTTTTTTTTCTCTTTTTATTTTTTTATTTATTTTTTTTCTCTTTTTATTTTTTTATTATTATTTTTTTTAATATATGAAATTTACTGTCAAATTGGTTTCCATACAACCCAGTGCTCATCCCAAAAGGTGCCCTCCTCAATACCCATCACCCACCCTCCCCTCCCTCCCACCCCCCATCAACCTTCAGTTTGTTCTCAGTTTTTAACAGTCTCTTATGCTTTGGCTCTCTCCCACTCTAACCTCTTTTTTTTTTTTTTTTTCCTTCCCCTCCCCCATGGGTTTCTGTTACGTTTCTCAGGATCCACATAAGAGTGAAACCATATGGTATCTGTCTTTCTCTGTATGGCTTATTTCACTTAGCATCACACTCTCCAGTTCCATCCACGTGGCTACAAAAGGCCATATTTCATTCTTTCTCATTGCCACGTAGTATTCCATTGTGTATATAAACCACAATTTCTTTATCCATTCATCAGTTGATGGACATTTAGGCTCTTTCCATAATTTGGCTATTGTTGAGAGTGCTGCTATAAACATTGGGGTACAAGTGCCCCTATGCATCAGTACTCCTGTATCCCTTGGGTAAATTCCTAGCAGTGCTATTGCTGGGTCATAGGGTAGGTCTATTTTTAATTTTCTGAGGAACCTCCACACTGCTTTCCAGAGCGGCTGCACCAATTTGCATTCCCACCAACAGTGCAAGAGGGTTCCCGTTTCTCCACATCCTCTCCAGCATCTATACTCTCCTGATTTGTTCATTTTGGCCACTCTGACTGGAGTGAGGTGGTATCAGACTGTAGTTTTGATTTGTATTTCCCTGATAAGGAGCGACGTTGAACATCTTTTCATGTGCCTGTTGGCCATCTGGATGTCTTCTTTAGAGAAGTGTCTATTCATGTTTTCTGCCCATTTCTTCACTGGGTTATTTGTTTTTCGGGTGTGGAGTTTAGTGAGCTCTTTATAGATTTTGGATACTAGTCCTTTGTCCAATATGTCATTTGCAAATATCTTTTCCCATTCCGTTGCTTGCCTTTTAGTTTTATTGGTTGTTTCCTTTGCTGTGCAGAAGCTTTTTATCTTCATAAGGTCCCAGTAATTCACTTTTGCTTTTAATTCCCTTGCCTTTTGGGGATGTGTCGAGTAAGAGATTGCTACAGCTGAGGTCAGAGAGGTCTTTTCCTGCTTTCTCCTCTAAGGTTTTGATGGTTTCCTGTCTCACATTCAGGTCCTTTATCCATTTTGAGTTTATTTTTGTGAATGGTGTGAGAAAGTAGTCTAGTTTCATTCTTCTACATGTTGCTGTCCAGTTCTCCCAGCACCATTTGTTAAAGAGACTGTCTTTTTTCCATTGGATGTTCTTTCCTGCTTTGTCAAAGATGAGTTGGCCATACGTTTGTGGGTCTAGTTCTGGAGTTTCTATTCTATTCCATTGGTCTATGTGTCGGTTTTTGTGCCAATACCATGCTGTCTTGATGATTACAGCTTTGTAGTAGAGGCTAAAGTCTGGGATTGTGATGCCTCCTGCTTTGGTCTTCTTCTTCAAAATTACTTTGGCTATTCGGGGTCTTTTGTGGTTCCATATGAATTTTAGGATGGCTTGTTCTAGTTTCGAGAAGAATGCTGGTGCAATTTTGATTGGGATGGGATTGAATGTGTAGATAGCTTTGGGTAGTATTGACATTTTGACAATATTTATTCTTCCAATCCATGAGCACGGAATGTCTTTCCATTTCTTTATATCTTCTTCAATTACCTGCATAAGCTTTCTATAGTTTTCAGCCTACAGATCTTTTACATCTTTGGTTAGATTTATTCCTAGGTATTTTATGCTTCTTGGTGCAATTGTGAATGGGATCAGTTTCTTTATTTGTCTTTCTGTTGCTTCATTGTTAGTGTATAAGAATGCAACTGATTTCTGTACATTGATTTTGTATCCTGCAACTTTGCTGAATTCATGTATCAGTTCTAGCAGACTTCTGGTGGAGTCTATTGGATTTTCCATGTATAATATCATGTCATCTGCAAAAAGTGAAAGCTTGACTTCATCTTTGCCAATTTTGATGCCTTTGATTTCCTTTTGTTGTCTGATTGCTGATGCTAGAACTTCCAGCACTATGTTAAACAACAGCGGTGAGAGTGGGCATCCCTGTCGTGTTCCTGATCTCAGGAAAAAAGCTCTCAGTTTTTGCCCATTGAGGATGATGTTAGCTGTGGGCTTTTCATAAATGGCTTTTATGATGTTTAAGTATGTTCCTTCTATCCCGACTTTCTCAAGGGTTTTTATTAAGAAAGGGTGCTGGATTTTGTCAAAGGCCTTTTCTGCATCGATTGACAGGATCATATGGTTCTTCTCTTTTTTTTTGTTAATGTGATGTATCACGTTGATTGATTTGCGAATGTTGAACCAGCCCTGCATCCCAGGAATGAATCCCACTTGATCATGGTGAATAATTCTTTTTATATGCCGTTGAATTCGATTTGCTAGTATCTTATTGAGAATTTTTGCATCCATATTCATCAGGGATATTGGCCTGTAGTTCTCTTTTTTTACTGGGTCTCTGTCTGGTTTAGGAATCAAAGTAATACTGGCTTCATAGAATGAGTCTGGAAGTTTTCCTTCCCTTTCTATTTCTTGGAATAGCTTGAGGAGGATAGGTATTATCTCTGCTTTAAACGTCTGGTAGAACTCCCCTGGGAATCCATCGGGTCCTGGACTCTTATTTGTTGGGAGATTTTTGATAACCGATTCAATTTCTTCGCTGGTTATGGGTCTGTTCAAGCTTTCTATTTCCTCCTGATTGAGGTTTGGAAGAGTGTGGGTGTTTAGGAATTTGTCCATTTCTTCCGGGTTGTCCAATTTGTTGGCATATAATTTTTCATAGTGTTCCCTGATAATTGTTTGTATCTCTGAGGGATTGGTTGTCATAATACCATTTTCATTCATGATTTTATCTATTTGGGTCACCTCCCTTTTCTTTTTGAGAAGCCTGGCTAGAGGTTTGTCAATTTTGTTTATTTTTTCAAAAAACCAACTCTTGGTTTCGTTGATCTGCTCTACCGTTTTTTAAGATTCTATATTGTTTATTTCTGCTCTGATCTTTATTCTTTCTCTTCTTCTGCTGGGTTTAGGCTGCCTTTGCTGTTCTGCTTCTATTTCCTTTAGGTGTGCTGTTAGATTTTGTATTTGGGATTTTTCTTGTTTCTTGAGATAGGCCTGGATTGCAATGTATTTTCCTCTCAGGACTGCCTTTGCTGCGTCCCAAAGCGTTTGGATTGTTGCATTTTCATTTTCGTTTATTTCCATATATATTTTAATTTCTTCTCTAATTGCCTGGTTGACCCACTCATTCGTTAGTAGGGTGTTCTTTAACCTCCACGCTTTTGGAGGTTTTCCAGACTTTTTCCTGTGGTTGATTTCAAGCTTCATAGCATTGTGGTCTGAAAGTATGCATGGTGTAATTTCAATTCTTGTGAACTTATGAAGGGCTGTTTTGTGACCCAGTATATGATCTATCTTGGAGAATGTTCCATGTGCACTCGAGAAGAAAGTATATTCTGTTGCTTTGGGATGCAGAGTTCTAAATATATCTGTCAGGTCCATCTGATCCAATGTATCATTCAGGGCCCTTGTTTCTTTATTGACCATGTGTCTAGATGATCTATCCATTTCTGTAAGTAGGGTGTTAAAGTCCCCTGCAATTACCACATTCTTATCAATAAGGTTGCTTATGTTTATGAGTAATTGTTTTATATATTTGGGGGCTCCGGTATTTGGCGCATAGACATTTATAACTGTTAGCTCTTCCTGATGGATAGACCCTGTAATTATTATATAATGCCCTTCTTCGCCTCTTGTTACAGCCTTTAATTTAAAGTCTAGTTTGTCTGATATAAGTATGGCTACTCCAGCTTTCTTTTGGCTTCCAGGAGCATGATAAATAGTTCTCCATCCCCTCACTCTCAATCTAAAGGTGTCCTCAGATCTAAAATGAGTCTCTTGTAGACAGCAAATAGATGGGTCTTGTTTTTTTATCCATTCTGATAGCCTATGTCTTTTGGTTGGCGCATTTAATCCATTTACATTCAGTGTTATTATAGAAAGATACGGGTTTAGAGTCATTGTGATGTCTGTATGATTTATGCTTATAGTGATGTCTCTGGTACTTTGTCTCACAGGATCCCCCTTAGGATCTCTTGTAGGGCTGGTTTAGTGGTGACGAATTCCTTCAGTTTTTGTTTGTTTGGGAAGACCTTTATCTCTCCTTCTATTCTAAATGACAGACTTGCTGGATAAAGGATTCTCGGCTGCATATTTTTTCTGTTTATCACACTTAAGATATCGTGCCAATCCTTTCTGACCTGCCAAGTTTCAAAAGAGAGATCAGTCACGAGTCTTATAGGTCTCCCTTTATATGTGAGGACACGTTTATCCCTTGCTGCTTTCAGAATTTTCTCTTTATCCTTGTATTTTGCCAGTTTCACTATGATATGTCGTGCAGAAGATCGATTCAAGTTACGTCTGAAGGGAGTTCTCTGTGCCTCTTGGATTTCAATGCCTTTTTCCTTCCCCAGTTCAGGGAAGTCTCAGCTATAATTTCTTCAAGTACCCCTTCAGCACCTTTCCCTCTCTCTTCCTCCTCTGGGATACCAATTATGCGTATATTATTTCTTTTAGTGTACCACTTAGTTCTCTAATTTTCCCCTCATACTCCTGGATTTTTTTTATCTCTCTTTGTCTCAGCTTCCTCTTTTCCATAACTTTATCTTCTAGTTCACCTATTCTCTCCTCTGCCTCTTCAATCTGAGCCGTCGTCGTTTCCATTTTGTTTTGCATTTCGTTTAAAGCGCTTTTCAGCTCCTCGTGACTGTTCCTTAGTCCCTTGATCTCTGTAGCAAGAGATTCTCTGCTGTCCTGTATACTGTTTTCAAGCCCAGCGATTAATTTTATGACTATTATTCTAAATTCACTTTGTTATATTATTTAAATCCTTTTTGATCAGCTCATTAGCTGTTGTTATTTCCTGGAGATTCTTCTGAGGGGAATTCTTCCATTTGGTCATTTTGGATAGTCCCTGGAGTGGTGAGGACCTGCAGGGCACTTCCCCTGTGCTGTGGTGTATAACTGGAGTTGGTGGGCGGGGCCGCAGTCCGACCTGATGTCTGCCCCCAGCCCACTGCTGGGGCCACAGTCAGACTGGTGTGTGCCTTCTCTTCCCCTTTCCTAGGGGCGGGATTCACTGTGGGGTGGCATGGCCCACCTGGGCTACTTGCACACTGCCAGGCTTGTGGTGCTGGGGATCTGGCGTCATAGCTGGGGTGGGTAGGCAAGGTGCACGGGGGCAGGTGGGGCAGGCTTAGCTCACTTCTCCTTAGGTGATCCACTTCAGGAGGGGCCCTGTGGCAGCAGGAGGGAGTCAGATCCACTGCCGGAGGTTTGGCTCCGCAGAAGCACAGAGTTGGGTGTTTGCGCGGAGCGAGCAAGTTCCCTGGCCTGAACTGGTTCCCTTTGGGATTTTGGCTGGGGGATGGGCGGGGGAGATGGCGCTGGCAAGCGCCTTTCTTCCCCACCAAGCTGAGCTCTGTCGTCCGCGGGCTCAGCAGCTCTCTCTCCCTTCGTCCTCCAGCCTTCCCGCTTTCTGAACAGAGCTGTTAACTTCTGACCTCCCAGACGCTAAGTCGCGCTTGCTGTCAGAACACAGTCCGTCCGGCCCCTCCGCTTTTGCCAGCCAGACTCGGGGGCTCTGCTTGGCCAGCGAGCCGCCCCTCTGCACCGGCTCCCTCCCGCCAGTCCGTGGAGCGTGCACCGCCTCGCAGCCCTTCCTACCCTCTTCGATGGGCCTCTCGTCTGGGCTTGGCTCCGGAGACTCCGTTCTGCTAATCCTCTGGCTGTTTTCTGGGTTATTTAGGCAGGTGTAGGTGGAATCTAAGTGATCAGCAGGACGCGCGGTGAGCCCGGCGTCCTCCTACGCCGCCATCTTCCCTCTCCCACTGGAATTATATAGGGATCATACGTAAGCCCACCATCTAGATTTTACAATTTACATGTTACTACATTTGCTTTGTTACATATCTATTTACTCTTTTTGTATCTATTTATCAATCTTGCTAGTTTTTTAATGTCTTTCATGTAAATTGCACACATCAGTGCCCTTCACTTCTGTAAGCATATTCTGAAAGTACATTCAACAGCATTAGCATACAGCTTGTACAAAAAAGCAGAGTCCAGGTGGACACTATAGATTTTGATCTGACAATATGGAAGGACAATGTGATTATTAACTGAGACAGGAACAGTTCTTTGTGGGAATATGGAAAGCACTGTTATTGAAATATCTAGTTTTAGAATCCTGTTAGATATCCATGGCTTCTTTATTATACATATTAAGAATTCACTCTAATATTAGGCTTGAAGGTATATATTCATGATTAATTTATGTCTTTATTTTCCATCCGCAGCATAAGCACAGAGCTTGGAATATAGTATGTGGTTTTTTGTTTGTTTGTTTGTTTAGTGTTTGTTGGATGAATCATTGGTTTAATGAATGGGAAAATAAATGAGAAAATAAAGTATTTGAAAAATTTTAATTATCACTAATTTAAAAGCAAGTGTGAGTTTTCATAGGAGAATACTTAATCAGTATAGAAAAAGATCCCTCAGTTTCTGATTGTTCCTTTAATTCTAAGGATCTACTGATACAGAATAGACATGTTTTTTTTCAATGTTTATTTTTGAGAGAGAGTGAGCGGGGGAGGGGGCAGAGGGAGAGAGAGTGAGAGAATCCCAAACACACTCAGCACTGAGCCTGACACAGGGCTTGATCTCAAGACTGTGAGATCATGACCTGAGCTGAAATCAAGAGTGAGACACTTAACTTACTGAGGCACCCAGGTGCCCCTACAGAAAAGACACATTGTTAAAGATGCCTCCTAGTGTTTAGAAAGGATGAATGATTTTTTTTAAGAGAGAGAGAGAGAGAGAGAGAGAGGGAGAGAGAGAGAAAGAGATAGAACAAGTGGGGGAGCAGCAGAGAGAGGGAGACACAGAATCCAAAGCAGGGTCGAGGCTCTGAGCTGTCAGCACAGGGCCCAATGTGGGGTTTGAACTCAAACCATAAGATCATGACCTGAGCAGAAGTTGGTGTTCAACCAAATAAGCCACCTAGGCACACCAAAAGGATGAATGATTTTGACAGTGAGATTCAATATTTTTCTCCATTAGGGAGTGTGAGATGGATCAAATTTTTAATGATTTGCTTATCATTTGCATAATTACTTCATGCTTGTATGCCCCTACCTATTGACAGGATAAGTAAATTCTAATATAATACAAATGTTGGTATAAATAATGGAATATTTTGTTTTCATCATATAATAGGATTTTCTACTTACCTTCTTGTAGCCACCTACTTGTATACTCTGTGATAAAGAAAGAATTCTTCAGATGGGGCCAAAGGTTAGCAACCACAATATAAAACATCTTGTATTAATTTACAAGATGTATTGTATTAATTTACAATTATAAACAGAATTTGTATGGGGTCCGTCTTTCCATTTAGCTGTTGATAGTAACCTTGACCTAAGCTTGAATTTCTTTTTTTATCTTGTTTTTTTTTTTTTAATTTGTTGCTCATTGATTAATTACAATGCCTTGAATAGTATTGCCAGGCTCTTAAAAAGTCATAAAAAGCTTTTTTGGGGGTATTCTAATTAACACTTTATTATTTATGGAATAACTGGAAAACACTGCAGTAATTGTTGATGATGTCAGTATTTTTTGACAGCTCTCCTAATTTTGCACTCAAGAGAAAAATAATACCTCTTGTTGTCCCTTTTGCATGATTAAGAGGCAGAGTCATCCATCATCTTTTGACCAGTAGTATATGAGGAGGTCAAGGAAATCAATCAATATTCTTATTCTTTAATAATGTTTGAACCTGACAACAAGAAGCCCTCAACTAGAAGATGAAATTTACCAGTAATGTGTCTGTTCTATACAGACTGCACCATGGGGTTAAGCTCTTGGGATAGTAGTGGCTTTTTTGGTATGGTGACATAAAGGATATACTTAGATTTAAAGTGATATCCTGAGCATGAATTATTGTTTCTTGATCTGCAGTCGTTCTTCAAAAACACTTCAATAATGGCAATCATCAGGGTGATTTTTCATAATATCCTTAGCACATTTCGATGTCAGAATGCATTTCATCGTGACTACTGTCCCTGCACTACAAAAGTTTTAGCAAGACAGGTTTGCCTGTCTCAGCTGAATTTTAAGACCTGGAGCATCTTCTCCTGTCACTTTTTGTCAATGATTTAGATTTTTTAAAGATGGATGGATGCAGCCTGTTTTTATTTTTACTTCTCAACTGAAATTTCATTCACAAATATGCTTCTGGCTATAAAATAACATATTTTTAAGTGACCTGTACTTGACCTCTAATGTCAGTATATATAACCAAACAGACTTGCAGTCTATTCATGTCCAATTATAGTGATAGTAACAATGAAGTCCTTAGTACAAATATATGTCATTTCACTTTAGGAAAATAAGGCCACATATTAAATTAGAATCATTAACATAATAAAAGATGAATTTATTACATATTGAATCTTAATATTTCATTCATTAAAAGTGATACCACGTCAGAACAGTAGTTTCATTAAAAACGTATATCAACTATTTGTAATGATATATATTTGGTCAATTAGGTGCTACAGAGTATTATTTTTGAGACACCACATATTTTATAGCCCATGAAATAGAGGAAAATATTTCAGCTTATAAATTGAACTAACATATTCTCCTTTATATTATAGAGTATAAACAGTATGTATCAAGCGACTATAGAAACCAAATAAACATTTCAACTGAAGCAATTTTGTACTTTATTGATGAAATCATACATTTGTCATGGGAAATGTGTCATCTCTCTTGATCTCTAAAGAAATATATGATTTAGGAATGTGGATATGAAAGACATAATATTTAGTGAAATAATGAGCATAGGAAAATTTTTATTTACTAAATTTCTGCAATCAGCTTGAACTGAGAAGAAATAGATATTGGTAATATTTTACCAATTTTCTTTTTAAAAATCCAGGCTGCAAACTATGTGTCTGCTTTATTTTTATACTGTTTACTTCTGACATTAATAATTTTTATGTGAATTTGATTTTTTGATAGCTAATGATAGTACTTTGCACACACACACACACACACACACACACACACACACACACTCACTCACTCATTTTTTTTCTTGTTTGGGTTTTACTCTTAAAGAGATATATCCCTGGGGCACCTGGGTGGCTCAGTCAGTTGAGCGTCTGACTTCGGCTCAGGTCATGATCTCATGGTTCATGAGTTTGGGCCCTGCATCAGGCTCTGTGCTGACAGCTTAGCCTGGCGCCTGCTTCAGATTCTGTCTCCTTCTCTCTCTGCCCCTCCCCTGCTCACGCTTCGTCTCACTCTGTTTCTCAAAAATAAATAAATGTAAAAAAAAAAAAATTTAAACAGACATATCCCACCCAAACCAATCCTAAACAGAGACATAGAAGAGGTATTTTTAAAGCCATATTTATACAAAAATAGAAAAATATTCTTTACACTTGTTAAACTAGATAGAATATTAAAACAAATAGTACTTATTCATGGATAAATTTTCAACTTAACTAATAACAATAAAAATAAAGGATTCTTAATAGTATTATTCATCCTTAAAAATATTAGTGAATTTCTTTTTATTATAAAAGAAATGTAAAGAAATGGTAAAAAGAATTATCAAAGTTTTGAAATATTCTATGGCGGTCAGGCAAAGTGACCAAAACTGATGAGGAAACAGGAATAAGGAGGTCTATCTCCTAGAAAATTCTATCACATTTAAGAACTCAATAAAGGATTATTACTTTATTAGAATAAATGACGCATTACAGTTCTACATAGCAATGAATTTGTACAGATGAGTTTTTTGAAGGTCACATAACCTACAGGAATAACAGATGTGTTAACCAACTGGGTTGGCAAATCTTTGTGATTTTTGTGGTGTTTTTATCACATTTTCACAGGGAATAACTATGTATAGAGACCTCCTCCAAACACTGTCTTGGCTTGTGGTAGGTACCCAAAAACACTATGCTTCGACATCATTATTGCCCACCTGGAGCTGCCCTTGTTCTGTCCAGCATCAGTGTCGTTGGCTCTCTTTCTCTGACCGAGGAGTTCCTCACTGCACCAAACAACAATAACAACAACAAAAACACCACTACCTCATTGCTATTATTAGACATCAGAGGAACAACACAGTCTGCTCTGCTGTGTGACATGTCTGTGATTTCAACATTGTCAACAGCGTTAAGATGACACAGATTCTTGAACAAATGTATTGCATTTTTCTAAAGAGTTCTTAAGCACTATCAGGGCATTCAAGGCAGATTTACATATGCCCACTTTGTTTCCTTTGCTAAACTGTGTTTGCTTAAAATAATTACCATTCATCTGAAATGTTTTCCTTGTTATCTTACGTAGTTTATATGTGATACTCTACTAGACCCCTCTCATGTTTGCTTTTTCTTTACCAAACTTAGTTAATGAGGAAAAGATTCTGATGAAGAATTTGCATCATTTCTTTGCACCCATCTTCAACCCTCTTGCCCCTTTAGTTTCACATATGCCCCTAGAACGTTTTCTTCCATTGACATTTTACTCTATACTTGCTTCCTTTATCCAAATTTATCACTTCCTCTGTCTAAAACACTTTCTTCACTTGGCTTAAATATAATACACTCTTCCTATGTTCCATCTATCCCTTAGTTCTTTTTCTAAATCCCATTTTGCTGGTTTCTCTACACTTCCATAATCTCTAGCTATTGAAATGCCCTAGGATTCAATGTTCATACCTATTTATTTTCTTCTCTTGTTGTTCTTAGCCAATTTTTCATTTCTAAATATCATGCATGTAATTTCAAAATATATATTCCCAGCCTAGTTCTGAACTGTAAACCAATGCCATGCAATGAAAATTTAACAATAATGTTAATGTTCTATACCTACACTGTCCCTTATGATAGCCACTCACCACATATGACTGGTGTGCAGTTGAAATGTAGCTAGCTAGTCAGACTGAAAGCTAAATTTTAATTTACTTAATTTCTATTAATTTAAATTCAAATTGCCATCTGGCTAGTGGCTATTATATGAGGCAGCAAAGTTGTAGACTAGTAATTTCTAACTGTTTAATTTAACATAATCACTTGGGTGCCTGCTATGCAACATGACACAGCCCTCATGGTGTCATCATCCCTTCTTTATCTCACCCATATCCAATATGTTAAAAATCCTGACACTTTTATTTCAAAGTTATATTTAGAATCTGACCATTAACAATGACCATTAACTCAAAAGTGACCACTCTTAATAAAATTCATGATCACTTTACTTCATTTGATATGGTTGCACTGACCAGATCATTGATGCCATGCTTCCACCGATACTGCATGTTCAGTTTTTCTCAACAGAGCAGTTTGAGTAGATTTATGAAAAATAATCAGACCAGGCTACTGCTGTACTCAAAGTTTCACATTGATACCCATTAGCTCACTGTAAAAGTGAATTTTTTCACAATGACCTACAAAGTTCTATAGTTGTTCGTCTCCTTCTCTTACCCATCTCTTTGAACTCATTGCCTAGCACTCCTTCCCTTGCTCTAAGTTGTCACACCGATCAACTTGGGGTTCCTTGAACATTTCAGGCCTTCCACAGCCTCAAAGACACGGCAATCTTCCTCCCCCAGAATCTAGGATTTAGATATATCTGTAAGGCCCCTTTTCAGGTCTTCAAGTAAATGGCACCTTCTTCATTAAGCCTTTCCTTAGTAACTTCTTTAAAATTATAATCTATCTCACCATATTCTCTATTTCCTCTTGTATGCTTTATTTTTTCTTTATAGAATCTACAGTCTCTAAGGTTATATACAGTACTATGTAATTCCACAATATTTTAATCACTCCTCAAAATAAATCTCTACTTATTAGCAGCTATTCCCCATCTTCCTTTCCCCCAAATCGTTGTCAATCACGAATCTCCTTTCTATGCTAATTAATTTCCCTATTTTTGATATTTCACATGTCAGATAATAAAACATATGGCCTTTGGTTTTGTCTTCTTTCAATTAAAATAATATTTTTAAGGTTCATCCATATTTTAGTATGCATCAGTACTTCTTTTTATAGTTGAGTAATACATTTTATGAATATATTTATTACATTGTTTAAACATTTGTCCACTGATGGACACTTGATTATTTCCACCTTTTAGCTATTATGAATAATGCTGATATGCAAACTCATGTGCAAATTATTGTTTAAGCACTAATTTTAATTCTTGTTGGTATATACCTAGGAGTAGAATTGCTGGTCATGTGGTAATTCTATATTTAACTTTTTGGGGAACTGCCAAACTGTGTTCCATAGTAGCTGCACCACTTTACATTCCCCTGAGTAATACATGAGAGTGCCAATGTTTGCAACATTATCTCCAATGCTTGTTACTGTCCATTTTTAAAATTATAGCTTTGTTATTGGTGTGAAGAGGTATTGCATTGTGGTTTTGATATGCATTTTTCTAAAATTAATGATGTTGAACATCCTTTCATAACCTTAATAATCATTTGTCTATCATCTTTGAAGAAATGTCTTTTTTGTTTGGGTTATTTATCATTTTATTGTTCAGTTGTAAGAGTTCTTTATGTGATCTGGGTACTAGACTCTTATCAAACATATGATTAAGTGATATTTTCTGCTTTTCTATGAATTGTCTTTCAATTTCCTGATGGTGTCCTTTGAAGCATAAAGTTTTTATTTTGATGTATTTTATCTTTTTTTTTTTTCTCCTGTTGCTTGGGCTTTTTTGATAATGCATTTAAGAAATTTTATCTAAAGTTCATGAAGATTTATTTCTGGTTTTTTTTTTCTTAATTTATTTATTTAAATTCAAGTTAGTTAACATACAGTGTAATATTGGTTTCAGGAGTAGAACCCAGTGATTCATCACTTATGTATAACACCCAGCGCTCATCCCAACAAGTGCCCTTCTTAATGCCCATCTCCCCATTCACTAGATTTACTTCTGTTTTATTCTAACATTTTTATAGTTTTTATTTTTTTAATTTTCATTTTAACGAGCGAGAGAGCAAGCGGGGGAGAGGGACAGAGGGAGAGAGAGAAAATCTTTAGCAGGTTCCACGCTCAGTGGGGAGACAGATGCGGGGTTCGATATCACAACCATGAGAGCTGAACCAAAATTGAGAATTGGACGCTTATCTAAGTCACCCAGACGCCCCAGTTTAATAATTTTAACTCTTATATTTACGTCTATGAATGATTTTGAATTTTATATGGTATGACGTAGAGATTCAACCTTATTCTTTTGCATGTGGATATCCAAATATCTCAAATGAAGAAACACAACTAAGGCAACTCTTGGATATATTGTAGGACTAGGTACAAACCTCTGCAATAAAGTAAATATTACAGTAAAGAAAGTAAAATTAATGTTCTGGTTTCCCAGTGCCTATAAGTTATGTTTATACCATAGTCTACAGGTATGTAATAGCATTATGTCTTAAAAATGTGCAAACCTTAATTTAAAAATATTTTATTGATAAAAGTGCTAAGCATCATTTGAACTTTCAGTGAGTTTTATGTAATCTTCTTGCTGGAGGAGGGTCTAAACTCAACAATGTTCATGGCTGCTGACTAATCAGGACGGTGGTTCCTGAAGACTGGGGTGGCTGTGGCAATGCTTCAAATGAGACAACAATGAAGTACGCCACATTAATTGACCCTTCCTTTCAGAAATGATTTCTCTGTAGCACGTGATGTGCTTTGATACCATTTCAACCACAGCAAACTTTCAAAATTGGTGTTGTCTCAAATCCCACTGCTGTTTTATCAACTGTGTATGTAATAATCTAAATCCTTTGCTGTCATTTCAACAGTCTTCACAGCATCTTCCCCAAGAGTAGATTCCATCTCAAGAAACCACTCCCTTTGCTCATCCATAAGAAGCAACTCCTTCAGTATTAAAGTTTTATAATGAGATTGCAGTGATTCAGTCACATATTCAGGCTCTACTTCTAATTCTAGTTTTTATGCTATTTCCACAACATCTGTAATTACTTCCTCTACTGACATCTTGAGCTCCTCAAAGTCATCCATGAGGGATGGAATCAGCTTTTCTCAAACTCCTCTAGTGTTGATTTTGACCTCTTCCCATGAATCATGAGTGTTCTTAATGGCATCAAGAGTGGTGAATACTTTCTGGAAGGTTTTCAGTTGACTTTTCCCAGACTAAACAGTGAAATCACTGTCTACGGCAGCTATAGCCTTATTAAATGTATTTATTAAATAATATTTGAAAGTTAAAAAGACTCCTTATTCCATGTGCTGCTCAATAGATGTGTTAGCTGGCATAAAAGCAACATGAATCTCATTGTACAAGTCTCCAACAGTCTTTGGGATGCCAAGAATATTGTCAATAAGCAGTAATATTTAATTGTTTTTTTTTTTCTGAACAGTAGGTCTCAACAGAGGGGTTATAGTATTCAGTAAACTATATTGTAAACAGCTATGACATCATTCAGGCATTGTTTCATTTGTAGAGCACAAGTAGTATAGATTTAAAATTATTTTTAAGGGCCCGTGGATTTTTTTTTGTTTTTATTTTAATTAAAGTTAGTTAACATACAATGTTATATTAGTTTCAGGTGTGTAATATAGGGATTCAACACTTTCATACACCACCCAGCGCTCATCATGATGGGTACACTTTTTAATCTCTATCTCCTATTTCACCCATCTCCCCGCCCACTTTGCCTCTGGTAACCATCAGTTTGTTCTCTACAGATAAGCATCTGATTCATTTTTGCCTGTTTGTTTTGTTTCTTAAATTCCACACAGGAGTGAAATTATGTGGTATTTGTTTTTGTCTGACTGACTTATTTGACACACTTTGCATTATACTCTCTATCACTATCCATGCCATTGAAAGTGGCAAGATTTTATTCTTTTTATGACTAAATAATATTTCATTCCCATAATATTAATAATATTACTCAATGGAGACTTGGGCTTCCTCCATATCTTGGCTATTGTAAATAATGCTGCTATAAACATAGGGGTGTATGTATCCTTCCAGATTAGTGTTTTTGTATTTTGGGGGGGTAAATGTTACAATTTCTGGCTTGTAGAATAGTACTATTTTTAATTATTTGAGGAACCTCCATAGTGTTTTCTAGAGTGGCTGTATCAGTTTGCATTCCTTGCATAAGTGCACAAGTGTTCCTCACCAACACCTGTTGTTGCTTGTGCTTTTCTTCTAGCTATTTTGATAGGTGTGAAGTGATCTCTCATTGTAGTTTTGATTTGCATTTCCCTGATGGTAAGTGATGAGCACGTTTTCATGTGTCTGTTGGCCATTTTGGATACTTTCTGTGTAAAAATGTCTGTCAATTATTTCTGCAACTTTTTAAATTATTTGTTTTTTGGGTGTTGAGTTTGAAGGGTTTTTTTAAAATATATTTTGGATACTTATCCTTTATGTGATATGTCATTTGCAAATATCTTCTCCCATTCTGTAGATGTTTAGTTTATTAATTGTTTCCTTTGCTGTGCAGAAGCTTTTTGTTTTGAAATAGTCTCAATAGTATATTTTTGCTTTTGTTTTCCTTGCCTCAGGAGACATATCTAGTTTTCCTAACACCATTTGTTTAAGAGACTATCTTTTTCCCATCGGGTATTCTTTTCTGCTTTGTTGAAGATTAGTTGGCCATATAGTTGTATTTATTTCAGGGTTTCCCATTCTGTTCTATTGAAGTATGTGTCTGTTTTTGTGCCAGTACCATACGGTTTTGATTACTATATTGGTAATATAAGTCCAGAATTGTGATGCCTCCAGCTTTGCTTTTGTTTTTCAAGGTTGCTTTGGCTTTTCAGGGTTGTTTGTGGTTGCATACAAACCTTAGGATTGTTTGTTCTAGTTCTATGAAAAATGCTGTTTTTATTTTGATAGGGATTCCATTATATGTATCAATTGCTTTGAGTAGTGTAGATGTTTTAACAATATTTGTTCTTCCAATCCATGACGATGGAAAGTCTTTCCATTTCTGTTGTCCTCAATTTCTATCATCAATGTTTTATACTTTTCAGAGTCACAGATCCTTCACCTCTTTGATTAGGTTTGCTCCTAAGTATCTTATTATTTTTAATGAAATTGTAAATGGGATTGATTACTTAATTTATCTTTCTGCTGCTTTATTATTAGTGTATAGAAATGCAACAGATCTGTACATTGTTTTTGTATCCTGCAAATTTGCTGAATAAGTTTATCAGCTCTAGCAGTTTTTTGTTGCAGTCTTTTGGGTTTTCCATATATATAGTATAATGTCATCTGCAGAAAGTGAAAGTTTTACTTCTTCCTTACTGATTTGGATATAATTTCTCTTTGTTGTCTGATTGCTATGGCTAAGACTTCCAGTACTGCATTTAATTAAAACAGTGAGAGTAGACATGCTTGTCTTGTTCTTGACCTTCGGGGAAAAGCTCTCACTTTTCCCCATTAGGGATGATACTATCTATGGGTTTTTCATGTATGGACTTTACTACGTTTAGCTATGTTCCCTCTAAACCTATTTTGTTGGTGGCTTTTATCATGAATGTATGTTGTACTTTGTCAAAGTACTCAAAATGCTCTTTCTGCATTTGTTGAAATCATTGTGTAGTTCTTATCCTTTCTCTTATTGATGTGATGTATCATGTTGATTGATTTGCAAATTTTGAACCACTCTTGCAACCCAGGAATGAGTCCTACTTGATTGTAGTGAATGTTTTTTTTTTGTTTTGTTTTTTTTAATGTATTGTTGGATTCATAGTGCTAGTATTTTGTTGAGGATTTTTGCATCTATGTTCATCAGGGATATTGGACAGTTCTCTTTTCTAGTGGAATCTTACCAGGTTTTTATATCAGGGTAAAGCTGGCCTCATATAATGAATTTTGGAGTTTCCTTCTTTCTATTTTTTGGAATAGTGTGAGAATAGGTATTATCTCTTCTTTAAATATTTGGTAAAATTCACCTGTGAAGTCATCTGGACCTGAACTTTTGTTTGTTGGAAGTTTGTGTGTGTGTGTGTGTGTGTGTGTGTGTGTGTGTTTTAATTATGGATACAATTTCTTTGTTGGTTATTGGTCTGTTCAAGTTTTCTATTTCTTCTTGTTTCTGTTTTAGTAGTTTATATATTTCTAGGAATTTATCTATTTCTTCCAGGTTGTCCAGTGTGTTGGCATATAGTTTCTCATAACATTCTCATAATCGTTTATATTCCTGTGGTGTTGTTATTTTCCTTTCTTATTTGTAATTTTACGTGAGTCTCTTTTTATCTTGGTAAATCTGGCTAGAAGTTTATCAATTATATTGATCTTTTTTCAAAGAACCAGCTCCTGGTTTCATTGATCTGTTTTATTATATTTTAGTTTCTATTATCATTTATTTCTGTTTTCGTCTTTTTATTTCCTTTTGCTGATTTTAGGTTTTGTTTGTTGTTTCTGAAGCTCCTTCAGGTAGAAATTTAGGCTGTTTGAGATTTTTCTTCTTTTTTTTAAAAAATTTAAGGTTTATTTATTTTGTGAGAGAGAGACAGTGCGCAAGCAGGGAAGGGGCAGAGAGAGAGGGAAACACAGAATCTGAAATAGTCTCCGGGCTCTGAGCTGTTAGAACAGTCGGACATTCAACTGACTGAACCACCCAGGCACCCTGATTTTTCTCGCTTCTTGAGGTAGGCCTGTATTGTATAAACTTCCCTCTTAGATGGGTACCTGGGTGGCTCAGTTGGTTGAGCATCTGACTCATGATTTCGGCTCAGGTCATGATCCCAAGCTCATGAGATCCAGCCCTGTGTCAGCTCAACCCTGAGCATGGAACATGTTTAAGATTCCTCTCTCACTCTCTCTCTCTCCCTCCCTCCCTCCTTCCCTCCTTTCATCTCTCTCTCTCTCTCTCTCTGTCTCCTCCTCTGCTATCTCATCTGCTAATGTTCTCTCAAATTAAAAAAAGTCTATCTATCTATATATACACACACACATACATATACATATATATACATGTTTATACAAGTTTATACAACCCCCCACACATATATGTATATATATACATATATGTTTATGTTTATATGTATACATATGGAACATATACTCTTAGAACCACTTTTGCTGCATCCCAAAGGTTTTGGACAAGTGTGTTTTTATTTTCATTTGTTTCCATGTATTTCTTGATTTTTTCTTTTATTTCCTTGTTGATCCATTCATTGTTTAGTAGCATGTTGTTTAACCTGTGTGTATTTGTGGTCTTTCTAGATTTTTTCTGGTAGTAGACTTCTAGTTTCATAGCATTGTGGTTAGAAAAGATGCATGGTATGACTTTGGTCTTCTTGAATTAGTTGAGGCTTCATTTTTGGCCTATTATATAATCTATTCTGGTAAATGTTCCATGGGTACTTGAAAAGAATTTGGATTCTGCTTTAGGATAAAATGTTCTGAATATATCTGTGAAATCAATCTTGACCAATGTGTCATTTAAAGTTGCTGTTTCCTTGTTTATTTTCTGCTTAGACGATCTGTCCATTAATGTAAGTGGGATATTCAAGTCCCCTAATATTATTGTATTACTATTGATTAGTTCCTTTATGTTTGTTATTAAATATTTTATGTATTTGGAAGCTCTATGTTTGGTCCATAAATATTTACAATTGCTATATCTTCTTGTTGGATAGCCCCCTTTATTAGTATATAGTGTCATTATTTATCCCTTGTTACAGTCTTTGTTTTAAAGTCTAGTTTCTCCCATATAAATATTGCTACTACAGCTTTCTTTTGACATTCATTTGTATGATAGATGTTTCTCCATCCCCTCATTTTCAATCTGCGAGTGTCCTTAGGTTTAAAAAGAGTCTCTTTTAGGCAGCATATACATGAGTCTTTTTGGGGGGGGTTCATTCTGACACCCTAACTCTTTTTTTAATTTTTACTTATTTATTAAATTTTTTTGATGTTTATTTATTTTTGAGAGAGAGAGAGAGAGAGAGACAGAGAGAGAGAGAGAGAGCAAGCAGGGAGGGGCAGAGAGAAACACAAAATCTGAAACAGACTGTAAACTCTAAGCTATCAGCACAGCTGACATGGGGCTTGAACTCATGGATCATGAGATCATGATATGTGCCAAATTCTGATGCTTAACCAACAGAGCCACCCGGGTATCCCTAATTTTTTTTTTTTTTGAGAGAGAGATAATGAGCATGAGTGGGGGAGGGGCAAAGGGAAGGGGAGACAGAGGATCTGAGTGGGCTCTGCTCTGACAGCAAAGAGCCCCATGTGGGGCTTAAACTTGTGAACCCTGAGATCATGACCTGAGTTAAAGTCAGACATTTAACCAGTTGAGCCGTTCAGGCACCCATGACACCCTATGTCTTTTGATTGGTGTGTTTAGTCCATTTACATTCAGAATAATTATTGATATGTATTAGTGCCATTTTTTAAATTTTAATTAATTAATTTTTTTTTTTTTACTTATGCTCCTGGAGACTTTCTTTGATCCTTTCTTGCCTTTGTCACTTTTGGACTCTCCAGTGCACTCAAAGAGTCCTTTTTAATATTTCTTGAAGTGCTGGTTTAGTGGTCACAAACTCCTTTAGTTTTTGTTAGTGTGAGAAACTCTACCTCTCCTTCTATTCTGAATGATAGCCTTGTTGGATAGAGGATTCTTGTTTGCATGTTTTTCCCATGCAGGACTTTGAATATATCATGCCAGTCCCTTATGACTTGCCAAGTTTCTGTTGAGAAATCTGCAACTAGTCTTATGGGTCTTCCCTTGTAAGTTAAGGACTTCTTTTGTCTTGCTACTTTTTACATTTTTCTTTATCACTATATTTTACAAATTAATTACAATATGTCTTGGTGTAGCCCTGCTTTTATTGATTTTGATGGGAGTTCGCTCTGCCTCTTGGGTCCGGATGTCTGTTTCCTTACTGAGATTAGGGAAGTTTTCTGCCATTATTTCTTGAAATAAATGTTCTGCTCCCATTGCTCTTATTCTTCTGGGACCCCTATAATACAAATGTTATTATGTTTGATGGAGTCACTGAGTTCTCTAAGTCTATTCTCATTTTGCGTATTTCTTTTTTCTCTCTCTTGTTTAGCTTGATTACTTTCCCTCATTCTGTCTTCTGGGTCACTAATTTGTTCCTCTGATTCTTCCATCCTGCTGTTCATTCCATTAAGCATATTTCTTATTTATTGAGCCCTTTATCTCCACTATGTTATTCTTCTATGTTAAGGGTCTCACTCAAGTCTTCCATTCTTTTTTCAAGTCCAGTGAGTGTCCTCATGTTCATTGCTTTAAGTTCACTATTAGGCATGTTACTTAGATCTCTGGCTGCAGCCTTGTCTTGTGCTTTCATTTGAGATACATTTCTTGGTCTCCTCATTTTTCTGCCTATTTCTGAGTGTTTAGAAAGTTAGCTATGTCTTCTACACTTGAAAGTGGTGCCCTTATGAAGAAGAGGTCTTAGAGTGCCCTGAAATACACTGTCTTCTCTTCACCAGAACCTGACACTTCAGGAGAGTACCTTATTTGTGTTTGCTCACACCCTCCTCTTGTGTGTGAGTCACTTTTTTTTTTTTTCAGGGCAGTCATCTGTACTGACTCTGCCTGTTGTGGGCCACACTGATTTCTATTATGTGAACTCAGGCCAGCTCTGAGGGGGTGTGCCCAACTTGGAACTTGGGAGTGGGGTGGTGGTGTTAGTAAAATTTGCCCTGGGCCACTAGTCCTATGTTAGATCCCCTAAAGCACTGAAATGGCCATAGGCCACACACTGGAGTGACCAAGGATGCCAGGCAGGGCTCAGCATGCAGCAAGGGCTGGCCCAGCTGGGAAGGCCCTAGTTTTGGAATAGACAATGAGCACTGTCTTCACCTAGTCACTAACTGCATTAGCCCCTAACAAGAGCATCAGCCTATTCTCTGAAGCATTGGCTTCTCTTCTCTAGCTATGAAAGCCCTAGATAGCATCTTCTTCCAATGTAAGACTCTTTTGTCTACATTGAAAATCTATTTTTAGTGTACCCACCTTCATGAATTATTTTAGTTAGATCTTTGGATAATTTTCTGTGGCTTCTACATCAGTACTTACTGCTTCACCTTGCACTTTTTATTGTCATGGAGATTGATTCATTTTTTAATCCCCATAAACCAACCCTGCTAGCTTCCAAGTTTTCTTCTGCAGACTTTTCATCTCTCTTAGCCTTGATAGAATTAAAAAGTTAAGTCGTGCTCTGCATTAAACTTTTGGCTAAAGGGAGTATTGCAGCTGGTTTGATCTCTTGTCTAGACCACTAAAATTTTCTCCATATGAGCAGCAAATCTGTTTACTTCCTTATCAGTGGTATATTCACTGAAGCACCTCTTTTAAATACTTGTCCTTTGCATCCACAACTGGGCTGTTTGGCG
Source organism: Panthera tigris (assembly GCF_018350195.1). NCBI lineage: Eukaryota > Metazoa > Chordata > Mammalia > Carnivora > Felidae > Panthera > Panthera tigris. The sequence continues at coordinate 60,407,006 of NC_056667.1, forward strand.
CAAGAGGCCTAGCTTTTGACTTATCTTGGCTTCCAGAATGCCTTGTTCACTGAGCTTAATTATTTCTAGCTTTTGATTTAAAGTGAAAGACCTGCAAATCATCACTGGAACACTTTGAGGCCATTGTAGGGTTATTAATTGGTCGCAATGTTGTTGTGTCTTAGGGAATTGAAAGGCCCAACGAGAGGATGGGAGATGGGGGAATGGCTGGAGCAGTCAGAACACACAGAACATTTGCCAATTAAGTTTGTTGTCTCATATGGGCTTGGTCTCTGGTACTCCAAAAGCAATTACGTTAGAACATCAGAGATCACTAATCACATATATATAACAAATATAATAATAATGTAATAGTTTGAAGTAATTTGAGAATTATCAAAATGTGACACAGAGATACAAAGTGATCAAATGCTTTAGGAAAAATTGGCACGAATAGATTTACCTAGTGTATGGTTGCCACAAACCTTCAATTTGTTAAAATAAAATCCGCAGCATCTGCAAAGTGCAATAAAGCAAAGTACAATAAAATGAAGAATGTCTATAAGCTTTTGTGTGTTTCTAACCTTCCAATTGCTGAAATTGTTTATTAATTCAAATAGTTATTTTAGTGGATTCCTTAAGGTTTTCTCTACACACAATTATTCCATCTGGAAACAGAGATGGTTTTAAACTGTCCTTTCCAAATCGAATGCCTATTATTTCATTTTCATACCTAATTACCCTAGCCTGAACTTCCAGTATTTTATTTTATACTTAAATATATATAAAAGTATATTTATTTTAATCTTAAAATCTTACTACTGATTTTATTGGTGAAATTTCAGTCTTTTACCATTAAGTATGATATTAGCCAACAAGTTTTATCTTTCTTAGAATGAGGAAGTTACATCTATTCTTGGTTGTTGAATGTTTTTATCATGAATGGATGTTAGATTTGTCCAATGCTTTCTCTGTATTTATTAAGATGCTCATGTGGTTTGATTTTTATTCCATTAACATGGTGTATTATATTGATTGCTTTTTGTATATCAAACAAAGCTTGCATTCCTCAGTTGAATTCCTCTCAGTCATGTTGTATAATTTATCTTATATGTTTAGATCCATTTTGCTAGTATTTTTTGAGAATTTTTGTGTATACTAATAAAGATTATTAGTCTATGCTTTCATTCTTTTTGTGATATCCTTCTATGGTTTAGGTATCAGGGTAATGCTAGCTTTATAGAATTAGTTAAAATAATACATTTCTTCTATTATTTGGAAGAGTTTGTAAGAATTATTAATTTTTCTCTAACCCTGGTAGAATTCAGCCTAAATTTTCTCATAGGAATTTTTTAAATTAATAATTCAATTTGGCTAGCTGTTATAGTCAGATATTTTATTTTTTTTCATTTTTTGAATTTTGTGTATTTTAGGAATCTGTCCATTTCATCTTTATTACTTAATCTTTGGCACATAAATATACATTGCATTTCCTTATAATCCTTTTTATTTCAATAGGGTCAGTAGTGATATTTTTTATTTTTTATTTATTTTTTTAATTTTTATTTACTTATTAGAGAGAGACAGAGAGAAATCACATTTGTACTGACTTTTATATATGCATATTTAGTAACTTTTAGTAGTGTGCTTTATTCCTCCATGTGAATTTGAATTCCCTTTCGTTTGAGACTGAGAGAATTCCTTCATTAGTTCTCATAGCTCAATTCTCCTGATGAGGTTTCTCAGTTTTTCTCTATCAGGAAATGGTTTGATTTCCCCTTTGTTTTCAATGATAGTTTTGCTAGATATAGATTGGCCAATAGATAGATTTTTCTTTCAGTACTTTGTTTTTTATTTATTTTTCAGTTTTAATTCCAGTATTATTAACATACAGCATTATGGAAAAAAAAGGATGGGGGAGCCTTCGTGGGTCAGGTGGTTAAGTATCTGACTCAACTTCAGCTCAGGTTTTGATGTCATGGTTTGCGGGTAGGAGCCCTGTGACTATCCGTGTGAGGCCTGCTTGGGATTTTCTCTCTCTCTCTCTCTCTCTCTCTGCTCCTCCCCCACTCATGAACTCTCTGTCTCTCTCTCTCAAAATAAATAAATAAACTTAAAAAAAAAGCCATACAGTGTTATGTTAGTTTCAGGTGTACAATACAGTGACTCAACTCTTCCATATATCACCTAATTCTCACCAGAATAAATGTATGCCTTAACTCCCATCACCTATTTCACCCATCCTCCCACCCACCTCCTCTCTGGTAACCATCAATTTGTTGTCAATAGTTAAGAGTCTGTTTTTTTGCTTCTCTCTCTCTCTCTCTCTCTCTCTTTTTCTTGCTCACTTGTTTTTTTTCTTAAGTTCCAATTACAGGTGAAATCATCCAGCATTTGTCTTCCTCTAACTGACTTATAGCACTTAACATTATATATTCTATTTCTACCCATCTCCTTGAAAATGACAATATTTCATTCTTTTTTGTGGTTGAATAACACTCCATTGTGTGTGTATCTATACGACATCTTCTTTATTATGCATTCATCTATTGATGTACATTTGAGCTGCTTTCATAATTCGTCTGTTGTAAATAATGCTACTGTAAACATATGAGTGCTTGTATCCCTTTGAATTAGTGTTTTTGTATTTTTGGTGTAAATACCCAGTAATGTGATTATTGGGTTGTAGGGTAATTCTATTTTTAACTTTCTGAGGAACCTCCATACTGTTTTCCAGAGTGGCTGAACCGGTTCATGTTCCTACCAAAAGTGCAAGGATGTTCCTTTTCTCTACGTCTTCATTAACACTTGTTTATTGTGCTTTTGATTTTACCCATTTTTACTGGTGTCAGGTGATAGTTCATCATAGTTTTGATTTGCTTTTCCCTGATGATGAGTAATGTTGAGCATCTTCTCATGTACGTGCTGGCCATCTGGGTGTCTCCTTTGGAAAAATGTTCATTTGTTCTGCCCATTTTTAAATTGGATTATGGGAGGCTATTTATTTGTATAAGTTCTCTCTCTCTCTCTCTGGTATAAGGGTGATGTCAGAGACCTGACTACCTGAGCTCTCCTCTTAGATTTTTATGGTTTCATGTCTCATATTTACATCTTTAATCCATTTTCAATTTATTTTTGTTTATGGTATAATAAAGTGGTCCAGTTTCATTCTTTTGCATATTGCTGTCCAGTTTTCCCAACACCATTTGTTGAATGCACCCATTGCATATTCTTTCCTGCTTTGACAAAGATTATTTGACCCTATAACTGTGGGTTTATTTCTGGTTTTCCCATTCTGTTCTATTGATCTATGTGTCTATTTTTGTGCCAGTACCATACTGTTTTGATCACTACAGCTTTGTAATATAACTTGAAGGCTGAAATTATGATTCCTCCAGCTTTGCTTTTCTTTTTCAAAGTTGCTTTGGCTCTTCAGGGTCTTTTGTGGTTCCATGTAAATTTTAGGACTTGTTTTTTTTCTGTGAAAAAAAATGCCATTGGTATTTTGATAGGGATGGCATTACACATGTAGGTTGTTTTGGTTAGTATAGACTTCTTCTCTTCTCTTCTCCTCTCTTCTCCTCTCTTCTCCTCTCTTCTCCTCTCTTCTCTAATTCAAGTTAGTTAACATCCAGTGTAGTCTTGGCTTCAGGAGTAGAACACAGTGATTCATCTCTTACATATGACACCCAGTGTTCATCCCCCCCAAAAATGTCCTCCTTAATGCCCATCACCCATTTGATACATCCCCCTATCCACCTCTCCTCCAGCAACCTACACTTTGTTCTCTGTATTTAAGAGTCTCTTATGGTTTGCTTCCCTCTGTTTTTATCTTATTTTTAGTTCCCTTTCCCTATGTTCTTCTGCTGGGTTTCTTAAATTCCACATATGGGTGAAATCATATGATATCTGCCTTTCTCTGACTTATTTCATTTAGCATAATACACTCTAGTTCCATACACATTGTTTCAAATAGGATACAGATAAAGGGGAACCCATTTGCACTGTTGGTGGGAATGCAAACTGGTGTGGCCATTCCGAAAAACAGCATGGAGGTTCCTCCAAAAATTAAAAACAGTACTACCCTATGACCCATTAATTTCCTACTAAGATTGTATCCAAAGGATACAAAAATGCTGATTCAAAGAGGCATATACACCTCAATGTTTATGGCAGCACTATCAACAATAACCAAATCATGGAAAGAGCCTAAATGTCCATCAACTGATGAATGGATGAATAAGATGTGGATATATACACATACATGCAATGGAATACTACTAGGCAATGAAAAAGAGTGAAATCTTGCCATTTGCATCAGTCATTACTTTCATCTGTAATGTTGGTATGTTTAATGATTCACCACAGGTGAATCTAAAATTCTTTTTTTTTTTTTAATTCATTTTACTTTCTGTTCCTTGCACGGATTAATCTGAGTTGACATGTCTTCAAATTTGCTATTACTTCTCTGCTAAGGACCTCCATTGAATTTTCCAACTCCAAAATTTCTATTTTTTTTCTATTTTACAATTTCTATTTATTTGTTCTTATTATCTACTGGTTGAAACATCTTTAACACTTTAATTATTTTGTTTGGTTCCCTTTTGTTCTTTGAACACACTTATAATTTAAAGTCTTTGATTACTTTCTTCAACATTGGGGCTTCCTCAAGGACAGTTCTCTAAACTACTTTGTTTTGTGTACACAGGACAAACTTTTCTATAATTTTTGTGTAATTTCTTGTTTAAAAGTTATTTAAAATAATGGAGCAAGTCTGTCAAATATCCTCCCCTTCCTCTTGTTTCTTCTTGGTGTTGATTGTTCTTTGTTTTGTTTTTAGATGTTTATTTTTGAGAGAGAGAGAGAGAGAGAAAGAGAACACTAGTAAGGGAAGGGCAAAGAAAGAGGCAGACAGAGGATCTGAAGCAGGCTCTGTGCAGATAGCAGAGAGCCCAATGTGGGGTTCAACTCATGAGCAGCAAGATCATGACCTAAGCTGAAGTTGGATGTTTAACCCACTGAGCCACCCAAGCACCCCAATTGTTACATTTTTTTATTGCTCTTTGTTACCTGAATTAATTTCACTAATTTGCAAAGTTTCTTTGTTATGTGCAGCCACCATACTCTCTGGTTGGTTAGCCTAGTGATCATAAATGTTTGGAAAAATATTTTTTAAATGCCTTTAATCATTAAGTTTCCATGTTTTCCTGGGTGACTTGGTATGTATGTTGGGACAAGTCTTCCTACTCTGAAAGGTAGTTTATAATTCTGCCTTAGCTTTTATTTTGCACTCATGCCATTCCTCAGGGGTAGCCACTTTAGAGATTAAATTCTTCTCAGGTCTTTCCTGGTCTTATGCACAATGCTGCATGTACAAATGTCCTTCTAGATTCCTGGGAATATTTTAGGGCTTTTAAAACCTCTCTATGTGTATCCCATTGCCAAACATTTTCTATTAGTGTTTTCAGTCAGTCTCTTCTTAGCCTAACTGATAACATCACCTCAGACAGCTGCAATGTTAAACACTTCTTAGTAATTATTTTTGACAAATTCCCTGGAGATAGGGATAGTCAAGTTGCACAGATTGAGCTCAAAGTCAGCTCAAAGAATAGCAAGTCCTCTGAATGGAACTTTTTTTGCAAGATGCGAGGTCACATAGTGACAATTCTAAGAATGGGGCTTTTTGGGAATGCCAAACCCATCTATCCTATCTATGTGATACTAGAATGCTGGTTTTCACAACTGCCATATTTGCGATTCTTGATTTTCTAGACTATTACAAAAGAGAAGAGGATAGGATTAGGGCAAGTTAATAAAGATCAAAAACTTACTGTTCTCACTAAAATTCAGCCATTTAAAAAATCCTTTTTTGGATAATCTAATGACTTTAATGCTTTTTTGAATAGTCAAAAGTCTTTGGTTAATTTACAGAGTTCTAAAGAAGTTGATTTTGACAATTTTTTTCAATGTTCTATTTTTATTAAAGAACTGCCTCTTAGAGTTTTACTCCACCACAGTAGTCATAGGAAAGCTCTAGATTATATTAGTAAAATCTAATAAACACTGAATATTATCTATAATTGGAGAAGAAAGAAAATTGGTCTACTGCTTAGACTAATAATGAAATATCCGAGGATGGCTTTTAAAAACTGAATATATTAAATGTAGAAATATTTGATATAGTTTAGATTCACATTTTTGCATTTGAAGAAAAAGTGGAAAGCAGACTTAATACATGGATTATATCTGGTTAATAGTTTACTTTTATGGATTGCTTACTCTGTGCTGATTCGCAGATAGTAAGGTTTTTTCCCCCACAACTTAATGTTTTAATGTTTATAACTATATGATAAAATTAAAGTAGAAATTCAAATATGAGACACAGAAAAGATAGGTAACTTGACCAAAGTTTATATCTGCTAAGAGAGAAAGCCAGGGTTAGAATGAGGCAGTCTTATTCTGGAGCCCATGGATATAGCCATCATACTTACTTCATGTTCCTAATATAGAAAAGCACAAAGCCCTAGAAATCCCCAGCTCACAGAGAAAGAGGTATTTGCAGGTCTCAAGCCATCTGGAAAAATCCCTCCAAGTAGATACCATAGGGCTTTTCATAAAGAGCTAATTGGCACAATCTTTGCCTTCTTCACAATTCTGTCATTAATTAAATCTGATATAGACTACAGTTTACATTTCTGGAATTTTAAGTGTGTACCCACTGAAGATCTAGGCATAAGGGATTAAGATCCTCATTAATAACAACAACAAAATTCCTCTAAAACAAGTTAGGTAAAAGTCCAGACTTGAGTAGATTAAATACTACAGTGAGGCAGATGGCCTCCCTGGCATCTTATCCCTTCCTTACATAAACTCTTGTAATTTCTCTTTAAACACAATTCCTTGGCACCTACCGTGGTACATAAAAGAAAGTAAACCAAAAACATTTATTGCATGAGTGACTGCAACTGAAATTCAGCATGTTATGAAATAATAATTGCATGATAATTAAAAGTTCTAGGTTTCTAGTTTAACTCTGGGCCCTTTCTTGAAAAATTATTTCACAATCCCAGGTCTCAAATTTCTTAATGGAAAATGAAGTTTGGGAAGACCACCTTTAACATTCAGTCCAAAAGACACAATATGTTAGTCAGATACAAGACAATTTTAACATAAATTGCTTCTAAACTAAAAATATAATTTCTTCTGTTCTTTGTTTATATGTATATATGAATATATACTAACTATTCAAAAATACAAAAGACAGATACTGCCTTCAAAGATAGATAACAAAATTATAAGATAGAAATATTCATATCTGAGCAGATCAAGAATAGTTAGGTGCAGTCTGAAATTTTATCATTAGCTATGTAGAAAGTTCTCATAGTTGATGAAAATGCAGCTGAAGTGGTGTTTAATTGGAAATTTCTTGATTAGCCACTGCAACTCTAATGAATGCAAATTTTAGCACTTTCAAAATTATATCCTACTGTGTGAATCTTTTTTATGCAATCAACAACAAAACGAAGTACTGATTTACTAAAACAATCTTAAAAGTTATTATTTCATTGTTAATTTAATCAGATTTTGCTTTCTACCTTTTTTAAAACAATTTTTTTCATATGCTTTTGCTTACATGACATAGTGGGATCGTTTTGGAATCTGAACTCTAAACTGGTAAATAAAAAATAAATCAGAAATTGAATATATTTAACATCATTTATTTCAAGGAAACGGTTATCAAGAAACAATCTAACTATGCAAGTATCTGCTTTAATTAAACAGTATCTATCACGCACAGTGCTTGGTAACTGATGATTTACTTAAGACTCAGCCCCTCTCTTTACCCAGGCTCATGATGATAATACCATAATGTACATAATGCATGTAAAGGAAAAAGATGTCTAACCATTTACAAAAACTGACAAAGATATGCACTTTATAAGCATCCATTCCTGAGCATGGGATAAAAGAATTATAATGGGACTTATATTTTTCTAATTCAACTTTTTATTTCATGAGAGAAAATAATACCTCACCTTCCCTGTACATCTTTCTGCAATTCATAAGCTATGTAGTTAGTGCAGAATCTGGAATATAAACAAGGTTCTTGAGTATCTTTTGAGTGTTTTTTGCTAACTATATTATCTTGTGAAAAGTCAATTGATTTTACCTTGACACAGGTTAAACAAAACCTTGTAAAGAAACAACCAGTATAGGGGTTCTTTAATGTTGATCAGAACTTTCACTCACTAGTCTACACAGTAACTTGTGCTTCTTTATCAATCACATTTAAATTCACTCTCCTCAGCCAGTTTACTTAGGGAATACATCATAACCATTAAGTTTAATTAAGTAATTCTTGTGAAACAGTAACACTATTGAAAGAGACTATTACAAATCAATGTGATATTGATTGAAAGTCATGATACAAGATAATTTACCTGGAGAAATTTTGATTGACCCTTAATATAATTTGAAAGCTATAGTACTTTATTTGGATTTTATATGCATCTGTATATTTTTACTTCATCCACCTGTTGAAATCCAGGATTTGTACAAAATGTAGAAGATTCTACATTGATTTCTACCTTTCAATTTACTGGCAGTCAGAGTAGATAATGTCCCAAGCTTACAATTTCCCACTGCTCCTCTACCTGAGGGATTTTTCTGGAAACACTGCAGCTTGAAAAAATCAGAGAATGAATGCCTTCATATTACCTTTAAACTCCCAAAGGATAATTAGTGAATATCTGAAACTCGCTATATTCTGGTAGGAAGATTCTGATGCAAGAGAAGACAAAGTATCTCACTCACTAATGTATATTTTATTGGCTTTTTTCCTTCTTCCTCTCACATTTCCTACTGCCTCACTGGTTCTTCCTGCTGTCATCTTTCAGGAACTTTTCTCAGGGTTTGTTTTCATAAGAACTCAATAAGACACTGTGAAAGCAAAGTTCTCCATTTTTAATTATTTAAATTATGAAAGTCAATCTTCTTAATTTCTCATGCTTATAATCACAGAACTCATACTCTTTTAGCAGAGTGTTGAATGTGATTTATATAAAATAGTGTTTAAGTACCTCTTTCTATTTTATAGAACTTTATAATGTACAGAACATCTTGAAATATGTAGTAGAATAGTTCAGGCCAGAATAATGAAGAAGCATGAGACTAATTAGAAATGTATTGTCAGAACAAGAGTGGGGACTGATGTAAGGGGCTTAAGTCGATGGCTTGAGTTTCTTCACAGTGTGCATTTGTATATCTCAATGTTATATCCTTTCTATTAAAAGGTTTTATGAGTTTCTCTTTGTATTCTCCTTTTTAAAGAAACTTTATATGAGGAATTGTGATGGTGGTTTGGTGTCATGCTACCTCAGCTAATGGACTTCCAAGCTGACAGAAGAACAGATTAGGAAATATATGGCTCAATATCATATTAAAAACACTAATGTTTGTTACATGTCAGAAAATTTGATATGACTAGTTATTCATGATGCAAGAAAAGATACAGACCCTAAATCATTTTTGAAGCAACTCTACACTAGGAAAAATGAAGACTCAACTTGAAAACCATATCCCTCATAGATATAAAGACACTTAATAAATATTTTAGCTCTTTAACATAACACATATCTGTGTGTATGTGTATGTATGTATATGTATACTTACATTGTGTACATATAGGCATATACATGTATGTGTAAATATTTCATACATAATAGTAAATCCAATAGAAACAAACTTGATTTTATCTGCCAAGAGCTAACACTGACATTATAAACTTATTTACAAAATCATTAATTAAAAAAAAAGCATGCGCTGTATAATCAGAACTATGTGTACATAGGTATTGTACAAAATTAATTTAAGCATACTTGGAAACTCATACATGTGAATGTGTTTTATGTGTCTATATATGGAAGTATTTAAAATATACTTGTTTCTACCAATGAAAGCTCTTGCCAGAAAAATGTTTCATTCCAGTCTGTGTTTTTCTCTTTCTGATTATGCCAGTCTTTTACATCTTCAACATTCATGCTCTACATCATTCTGAACTGGAAGCCCACTCTAATTATAGGGACCTTACAATGTGGTAAAACATTATTTTACTTTCTTCTCCACTAGCCTTTATATGTAGGCATTATCATTTTCTTTTCATGTAAATACCTTTTTACAGTACAGAGCAAAGCTGGCTGAATACAGTACACAGTACACTAGGTTCCCTCTTCTTAATTCTCTTAGGAAAGTCTTCTTTCTGTTTGCTTAGTGCTAAAACCATGAATCTCTTGCTTTTCCTTAAGCTATATATTTGTGTGTGTGTGTGTCTGTTTTCCTCTAAATGTAGAATCAGATAGTGCCTGGAATATAGTAGTTGCACAATAGTTGTTAAAAGTAAAGGAGATCAACATTCTCAAGTGACAGAAAAGGAAGGGTCCTTTCTGAGCTAAAAGTAGCTTTCCCCTTTGGGCAAATACAGCATTACTCTTCTGTGTAAAATGTGATTGATTTATTGACTGATTGAATGAAGTATAATTGATATACAATCTTATATTAGTTTCATGTGTACAACATTGATTCAACAATTCTACATAGTATCCTATTCATCATGATAAGTGTAGTCACCATCTGCCACCACAGAACCTTATTACAATATTACTGACTGTATTCCCTATGCTGTACTTTTCATTTCCATGACTTAATTATAACTGGAAGTTTGTACATCTTAATTTAATTGCCTTTATCTATTTTGCCCACTTCCCTATCTCCCTCCCTCTGGCTACCACCAATTCTCTGTATTTTAGAGTCTGGGGTTTTTATTCATTCATTTTGTTTTTTAGATTTGCCATCTTTCCATTGCTAGTATAGCATCATGTTTTGCCACTCAATCTCTTGAATTTTGCAGCAAAATTTCACTATCCTTTCTTTTAATTAAAAATAATGGGAGCTCTTGTAGGTAGATCTGCAAGCATCTTTGCTTCAATGAGACTCTTTTTTCTTCTAAAAATGAAAATTTGCTAAATGTTAGACAAGTTTAATAATTTGATATTGTGGTACTAATTTGTAGTAATCATTATTCAGGAAACATTTATTTTATATGTACTTGATGTTTTACAATCATTATCTCATTTACTTCCAGCTCAACCCATGACTGTTTAATAGACAACAATTAATCACCAAACACTGTGCAGTTTTTTAGAATAATATACTTTGTATCATTTATGCTTGCCTAAAAGTCTAGTAACAGTGGGATTTTGACTGGGATGGGATAATTGCAATATTGTGGAATAGTACAATATAGAGATAAATGGTAGTTGGGAGTAAATACAGAAATTTTACCTACTGCATGCTAGGTGAGACAGGAATACCTTTATCATAGAGTTGTTTGTGACCCATCATCTTAAATGTACTTAATAGTTAGCTAGTTAGCCAGATGACTGAAATAAAGGTTGCAATGGGGGAGATAAGAGAAAAAGAACATTCTAGAGTTGAGAACATTCTAGGGAATGTCAAAGATAAACAACTTGAACAAAAGTTAAGGTGGTAAGGGTGGATTTTAATCAGTGGTACACTCCTGCCATGAGAAGAGTGCAATGTGGACTGAATTCAACTTCTATTATACGGAGGGGACTGGGCATTTTTAAGAGAGAATTATGGGTCGCCTGGGTGTCTCAGTTGGTTAAGCATCTGACTTCAGCTCAGGTCATGATTTCATGGCTCATGAGTTTGAGCCCCAATTGGGCTCTGGGCTGACCCTTCAGAGCCTGGAGGCTGCTTCGGATTCTGTGTCTCCCTCTCTCTCTCTGTCCCTTCCCGGCGCTCGCTCTCTCTCTCTCTCTCTCTCTCTCAAAAATTAAATATATATTACAAAAATTAAGGGAGAATTAAAAATAAGGAAATGAGTGGGGGCTCAGTAGAGTCAGGGAATGAAAGAAATAATGTGAGGGGGAGTTGGTCCATCTGGGTTTGTTAATTGTGCATATGGGAGTTAGACTCCTGTGCTCCTATGAAGGCTGGGAGATAGGGACTCCATCCTTAGGTGTGGGTTAGAACACACAATAAATTGTTTTAAGCAGCCTTGAATTTTCTCAGATGCTTTAAGGAGGCCTGGCATCATCCTAGTGACACAGCCTTGAGCTATTAGAAGCTTTGTATAGTTTTGGTCAAGTCTTTATGAGGATTAATCAAGAGAGCTCAGAGATGCCTTGCTAGAGTTTGGTCAGTGAGAAACTCCTTATCAAGAAGATTGCATACATAGCAACAGAAAGGTAGAAAAAGTAGGCTGTTTTAAGTATTGAAAGAAGTTTTATTGGTCATAATATACTAGGTTATAGTGCAGTAACAAATTAAGAAATGTGAATGCTTTAACAAAGCAGAGGGTTTTTTTCCCCCTTCAGATATGCCAAGTCAGCTGTGCATCCCAGTGTTCTCAATGGCAACTAACTTCCAAGTGGTTATTCAAAGATATCACAGCTCTGCCTTATCAACAATGGCTTCCACGTTGCTACAGGTAGGAAGAGAGAACAGGTGAATCACATAGGGCATTTTCATTGCCTAAACCCAGAAGTCATCCTTATCACTTATGTTCATAGGATTTTCAGCTAGAACTAACTGCATGGTAAATCAGAGAAATTCAATTTGAGCTAGAGTACACAGACAATGGGGATTAAATAGAAGGAAACTGGTATGTTTTTTCCAAAAGAAAAAAGAAAATTAAACATACATAATTTAGAAAAGAAAGAAATCAGAAATGTATCTGAGTATGTCCATGGGTAACATCTAGAGAATTTTCTTTATGGCACAAGCATCAATGTCACTCTTTTTTTGTTTGTTTGTTTTTTGTTTTTTGGATATTTCAATGTCTCTTCTTTCAAGTTTCACATTCCAAAGAGAAAAACAACAACAACTATTGTCAGGTCAGTTGTTTACCCATTAGTCAACTAGTTACAGTCAGAGAAGCACTATCAGCATAGCCAAATATTGCTACAAGATTCAACTCTTTTGTATAGAGAACATTCTTAGGAAGAGGAAATCGTGTCAATAACTAGCATTATAAAACAATATATTAAAAGAAGTAAGGAATATTCTTGGAAGACAAAGCAGGATTAGCAGGATACTCTATAAAGTAATAATTTATATTAACGAACTAAAGCATCAACTGGCAAGTTTCATACTGCATGCAGTACAGGATGGACCTCTTTCTAAGCCATGTAATAGTCACCCTTCTCTTCAGATGGGATGAGCAAACAATGATCATCTAAGTTACCAAATTTGTGACTACTGAATACGATATATTAGATTTCAGGTATGGCAGAAACAGGAAATACAGTAACACCAAAGTGCATTCTACCTCTTTTTATTATCACCAAATAGAAAAGCCATTAGACCTACGAAAAAAGAGAAAGTAGGAAATCAGTTTAGATAAAACTTTCTATCACAAATCCTCTAGCTGAAGACACAATGTTGAGTGTCAGCTGGGGCAGAGAGGACATGTGGCAGGCAGAGTTGCTTTCCAAGTTGAATTGAGAGAATTGGGAGCAAGCAGGTCTGTACTTTGCTCCTTGCTTAAGACTCAGAAAAAAGGAAGCCACAGAAATATTCTCAGTGTAAATGGAAAAATCAGTAAAGGTGGCCTTGAGATATACTTGAGCAGAGAAGGCCAAGTGATGGAAAGAGGGGTTTTGAAGTTGAAAAAAAAAAAATACTCCTAAATCTCCAAGAGGTAACTTAAGGGGGAAAAGTTCCCCAGGTGTCTCAGCAGGAGATAGGAAATGTGGATGAGAGTAAACCCAACTAGTCTCATAAGTTGGAACAGAGAGGTGTGGATATTTCCCAAGGACAAAATAAGTCACACTATATAGGTCGATATGTGGGGGGATGACAAGCAGGCATCAAATAGAAGATGCAACAGAACATTAGGGGATTAACTCCAGTAAAAGCCACAAGAGAATTGAATCAACAGGGAAATACTGAAAAGCCTTGCTGGAGCAATCACCTCAGATTTTCTGTGCCAAAAAAATAGAGATATATTTTTATCTGCATAAGCACAGACCAGTTATATCCCTTTGCAGTAGCATAAGTTAGATTTCCCCTGAATCTACACATAATCCCAATTATAGGGAGCAAGTGGACCGGCTTCTTGAACTGACTAAATGTTAAATCAAAGTGACGGATAAATCACAAGAATTGAGTTAATTTGACTGAAACATCCAGATTAATGTTTTAGCTTCACACAGAATGGAGCTCAGAGTCAGATATTTAAATCAGTGCTAGAAGTAAATAACTTTATGGGAACTTGTAATATTATCCTATAATATTACAATTATATATATATACATACAATATATATATATAAATTTACACTAAAATATATAATAATATATATTCTTTATATATATTAATTTATACTAAAAACCAGAGTTGATAATAAATATTTTAAATTTTAAATGGCCTAATACAAAGATATCTTGAGAGGTAAGATTAATAGCCTGTTATAGCAAAGGGGAGTTAAAGACAAACTGATGTAAAGACCTGGACTGAGACTCTAAAATCAACTTTGTTAGGTGCAGGATATAGGTTTTATATATGGAAGATGGATGTGGGTGATGGTTGTCAGAAGGCTTAAAATTTCATGTGACCAGAAATGATCATATTAACAATTATATCAGCAATAAATATGTGATATAGAATAAGATAGGTGATCTGGATTTCCCACTCTGTGCTAATTAATTAAGCCTAAAATATTTTATTCAGCCAGTGGCTCACATTTACCAATTCAAGCGGTAGAATAGGTAGAGAGAAATTGGGGCTTTTTAATTACTCATCCTGGTCCCTCTTTCTGAAAGCAAATCTAGAGAATGAAGGAAAAGTTGAATAAACTGGACTTTAAGATACTTTCTGTCCTCAAAATCTTTTGATTTATTTAAAAATGTGTTTAGCTTTGGACTTTTTTTAAATTTTTTTTTTAATGTTTATTTTATTTTTGAGACAGAGAGAGACAGAGCATGAACGGGGGAGGGCCAGAGAGAGAGGGAGACACAGAATCTGAAACAGGCTCCAGGCTCCGAGCTGTCAGCACAGAGCCCGACGCGGGGCTCGAACTCACGGACCGCAAGATCATGACCTGAGCGGAAGTCGGACGCTTAACTGACTGAGCCACCCAGGTGCCTCTGTTTAGCTTTGGTCTTATTTTTGTTTTTTTAAGAATAGACATTTCATTTTATTATTGAACTTAATAGATTACCCCATAATTGTCCAACATATACAACCTGTGAATGAAGTCTTAGGCAGCACTGACTCTGCATTTAGAAGGCATTAGAAACTCAGAACAGTGGCTTCTTTATCCGGATGTCCCTTTAGCAGTGCCCCAGTACTCCTATGTCCAATGTATGATGGGAGCAGACATGTGTAATCATGTTTTTTTTTAATTTAGCTAAAATAGTAATGTTGCCTTTGCTAAAGTGATGATTTTTCATTAATTACAACTTCTAGAATGCCTTTAGGAGTATGTAGCATGTAGTTTATCACAATGTTATTTTAAGAACAAATCGATGTATCTTAAACGTGTAAGTATTTGAGCACTAAATACCAGCTCCACCTTTGTACAGAAAATATAATTCAAAATGCTAACTGTTTACTGGGAAACTGTATACCTTATCAAGTGACTTTTAATTTTTTTGTTAAGCGAAGATTTATTAATATTGTACCCACCGGTTGATGGGAAACAGTAAAATTTACTGAATCTTACATTATTCTCATTACGTATTAAGAATATTATTAAACCTCAGTGCTGTAGGCAAGTTAACAAAATGATATGTGAAAAATATCAATTTATTCATCAATAAAATAATTCAGTCAAATAATCCAGTAATTAAATGTAGTGAGCATTCAATGTGATATTAATCACCTGTTGGAAGTCCAGATATACCAAAATCACAATGACTGTCCTCAAGGAGACACAATCACAAAGACTGTCCTCAAAAATCACAATACACTGCCTCAAAAGGAAAACAATTTTATAATCAAGCATTTATACTATGCTGTTATAAATATATTTGGGATACACAAATGGGCAGGAAATTATTTGGGAAATGATAGAGCAAGAAAAATATGACCAGGGAATAGACATGGATCTAAAAGGGGCACTCAGGTGGCTCAGTCAGTTAAGAATCTGTCTCTTGACTTTGACTCAAGTCATGATCTCACCGTTGGTGAGTTGGAGCCCCACATTGGGCTCTGTGCTGACATCACAGAGCTTGCTTGGGATTTTCTCTCTCCTTCTCTCTCTGCCCCTCCCCTGCTCATGTGCTGTTTCTCTCTCTCAAATAAATAAAATGAAAAAATAAATAAATAAAATGCATCTGAAAATTATTTGAATCTCATCAGGCATATTATTGGGAAAATAGTAAGAGAAAATAGCATGATCAAAAACATTAAAGTATTGTGGCCTGTATATGTGTATTCATGTGTATACACATATACACATATAAAAGAAGGGCGGGTAAATAACAGAAACTAGCTCATTATGAAGATACAGTGTTTGGTAGACTGGTAGAAGATATCTGGAATGGCACTTATAAATAAAGTTGAAAATTATTTACAAGGCTTAAAGAAATTTGGAAAGCCATCAAAATGTTTTAACGTCAGTTATCTGGTCACATAAAGGTTTTTGTAGCACTAAAAATTGGGGTAATGTAGAAGATATATTGAAGTAGAGAAAGGTGATCAGAATATGTGTGAGAAGGTCCTCATTTGGAAACAGGGTGGCAAGATGAAGACAGTAATTAACCTTAGTCCCTATTTAGATAAGGCAAGATTTCAAACATAAGTATTGAAATTTGATAGAAATTGTTTCACTTCTAAACATGTATGGGGGGAAATGTAAAAAAAAAAATCAACAAGAGCAAAACACAATCCATAAATGAAGGGAAAAAGAAAAAGAAGCTAGAATAATCATGACAGTAAAACGGTATCAAAAACAATGATTTTTAACAAGTCCAAATATATCAATCATGATTATGAATGTAAAGTATTATCTTAATTCATCTGGGCTCTTATAACAAAATATCCCAACTGGGACATTAAAAACAACAGAAATTTATTTCTCACAGTTCTGGAGGCTGGCAGTCCAAGATCTGGGTACCAGCAAGGTCGGGTGAAGGACCTCTTTCAGGTTGCAGACATTCTCAATGTATCCTCAAGTGGAAGAAGAGGCTAGAGAACTCTGCGGGAATTAAGAGCACCAATTCCATTTGAGTCCTCCACACATACTATCAAATTAGGATTTCAACCTGTGTATTTTGGGACACAAGCATTCAAACCATAGCATATAATAAACAGTTGAAAGGAAGAATTCATCTATTTGAAATCAAACATAGGTCCCCCATAAGAATTATGCCGTTTTCAGGAGAAACCTATAAGACTATTGAAAGTTGAAATAAAATACAGATGTACCTCAGAGATATTGCAGGCTCCATTCCAGACCACCGCAATAAGATAAATATTGCAATAAAGTGAGTCTGAGTCAAATGAATTTATGCTTTCCCAGTGCATATCTAAGTTATATTTATACTATATTGTAGTCTAGTAAGTGTGCAATAGCATTATCTCTAAAAAAGGTAAATACCATAAAACTTTGTTGGTAAACAGTGCTAACCATCATCTGAGCTTTTAGTGAGTCATAATCACTGATCACCACTCACCATAACTAATTAAGAATGAAAAAGTTCAAGTATAAGAATTACCAAACTGTAACAAAGACATGAAATGAACAAATGCTGTTGGAAAAATGACACTGATAGACTTGCTTGATGCAGGGTTTCTATAAACCTTCAACTTGCAAAAATTGTATTATCTGCTAATTGCAATAAAGCAAAGCATAATAAAACTATATATGCCTGTACTTGAAAAGATAAATCAGGTGTATTAACCAAAACAAATTAATAGTAGCTATATTAATATCAGAAATAATACACTTTTAACTGAAAGAGACTTTAGAAATAGACATGGACACAGTAATTACAAAGTTTCAACTCTTCAGGTAGATATAACAATTCTGCATTTAAGTTCAGTTAATACTATAGTCTCAAGATATATATGGAGCAAATAGAATTATAAGGGAAAAATTATATATTGCATTAGGATAATACCATATATCTCTCTTTATTGACCAATAAACTAAAAAAAATGGCAAATGTATAGAACATTTGAACATGATTAGCATATGATTTAAGGGGATAAATTTAGAATGTGCACACAATTGAAAGAAACTCATTGTTTTTAAATCGCATCATAAATAATTACAAAATTCAACCATGCACAAAGTCTTAAAGCAAGTCTCAACAAATTTCAAAGCTTCAGTATCTTTCATACAATGTTCTCTGACCATAGTAGAATCTCCATTTGATTCAATTGTAAGACAAAAGACTTTAGGCTCTGTGCTGACAGCCCGAGCCTGGAGCCTGCTTTGGATTCTGTGTCTCCCTCTCTCTGCCCCTTCCTTGCTCATGCTCTGTCTCTCTGTGTCTCTCAAGAATAAATAAAACATTAAAACAATTTTTTAAAATAAAAAAAATGTAAGACGAAAGGTATAAACTGCCATATATCTCCATATAACTCTTAAGTCAAAAAAAGTTATCAAAATGGAAATTTAAATGAACTTAGAATTAAACAAAATATCTAACTAAACACTAAAATATCAAAGTTAGAAATCAAATTTACAGTGTTAACTCTTAGAAAATAAGAAATCTTGAAAATTAAATAAATAAGGGGAAATTAGAATAAAATCAAATAAGTTATGATAAAACATAAATAAGATTGAAAAAGGGGACACATGAAAAGTTAATTCAGCAAAAGTTCTACATTAATCCTATTTTCCCAAATTGAACTGTGGTCAAACCAATTTTTAATTATCTCCTATTTACCT
Organism: Panthera tigris; assembly: GCF_018350195.1. Lineage (NCBI taxonomy): Eukaryota > Metazoa > Chordata > Mammalia > Carnivora > Felidae > Panthera > Panthera tigris. The sequence continues at coordinate 60,425,910 of NC_056667.1, forward strand.
CATTATTGAGGAAAGGATTACTGACCTAGGGTTAAGGGGATAGCTCAACAAACAGCTGACACTGTGTAGATGATACGGACAGAAATGTATGAGTCATGTATGCACATAACGTGGGGGAGGGAGACAATGCCCAGTACATAGTGCTATATGGGTGTTGCCTTTAGGAACAGAGTGAATATTAAGGGAGGTATAAGAGGCAGCCTTTTCAGTATCAAAGATGGGGTACTCTCTGGTTATGAGGTTATGAGACAATCAAATTGTCTTTTTCGAACAATTCTGTAGGCTAGCAGGACATTGAGCCCCCCCCTCCCCCATTCAGGGGTAAGCATGAACTGTGTCTTTTCCTTTCAACAAAGAGCGTGGACCTAAGGGATTTTAATCCATGGGAACAGAATGAGGAGGGGAATTTTGTACTTAGGCCATTTGAGTTCCTCTCAGTTTTACCATATGTCAAAGCAGCTCATAATATGTAGTTTTAATTTTGTACCTTACACCCCAAAGCAGTGCAAAAAAGACCACAAGTAAATACATGCAAAAATAATAAATTTACAAAAATAGTAAAAAAAAGCCCTTATTTATATGTGAAATGTTACCTATATAAATATTTAAGTATAAATTATAACAGAAACAGTCAGTTATACAGTTTTCTGGATTTTAAAATCATTACAAAAATAAATTACAATCACTTAGGAGATCTTATTTAAATTTTAATTTTACAATAGCAACAAGAACAGTCAAAAATTAGGAGAAAAGATGATCAAGAAATCTGTAGAGATAGTTATAAAAATTTTTGGCAGTGTGACAGAAAGGTAAATTAAGTCAACCACCATTTTTTTTTAATTCTAAGTGTACATTAATATATTACATCAATTTAAAAAAAGCTGACAGCTACATTTCTAACATTCCTGTGCAGCTTAGGTCCCAGAAGAATTAAGTTCTGCCAATCAAGTGTACCCAACTGAACTTGGACTTGAATTTGGAACAAAGTTACACTGGGAATTTGTTCAATGTGCAAAACATTTATTTTGCTTTTGCATTTCTATTAGACCCAGCGTGGCTCTGGAGCCAATGACTTTAGAAACAGCTTTCTGATCTCTGAACGGCAGTGAAGTTGGTGTTCGCCTGAAGCCAACATTTGTGGTAACACCTTCCTGATCCAGGCAAAATGGCTAATGTTGGGTGATCATAAAGCCAGTGGCTGGGACAGTTGACTTCTTTTGTGCCAAGTGTCTGATTATGGCAAGAGTAGAACTTCATTGGCAGAGTAATTGTATGATTTTGTCCAAGGAGTCATTCCTGGATATCTAGCCTATACACTGTTCCTGTAAGTCTTCCTACTATTTGTGAGCAATTAAATCATGTTCTTAAAATAGTTGGAGATTTTCTGTATCTGCAAATTTTCTGTAACAAAACAAAGACATAATAAATATCTAAATAGTGGTCTGTTCTTATACAAAAGTTTCAATATTATAAATACTTTGTAAATGAATTGATAAATTCTCAGAGCTTCCCCTGGAATTTTATTTTGGTTCCAAAATTGATGTAGAAGAGTTATCTTACAAAATATCAAGATAATATAAAAACTATTTTAGTAAAAAAAAGTGTTGACATAGGGAAAAATAAATCAAAATAACAAGTTTTACTTGTTACTAGATTTTTTAATTCTAGGACCTCAGGGGCGCATGGGTGGCTGCAGTTAAGAGTCCAAATCTTGATTTCTGTTTAGGTCATGGTCTCCTGGTTCATGAGTTCAAGTCCTGAATCCAGATCTGCACTGTCAGTGCAGAGCCTGCTTGAGATTCTGTCTCCCCCTCTCTCTGCCTTTTACCTGCTTTCTCTTTCTCTTTCTCTTTCTCTTTCTCTTTCTCTTTCTCTTTCTCTTTCTCTTTCTCTTTCTCTTTCTCTTTCTCTCTTTCTCTCTTTCTCTCTTTCTCTTTCTCTTTCTTCTCTTTCTCTTTCTCTTTCTCTTTCTCTTTCTCTTTCTCTTTCTCTCTCTCTCTCTCTTAAAATAAATACACATTTAGAAAAAATCCAGGAGCTCAGAAATAGGTCCTTGTTCATGTTCATTAAATCAATAAATATTATTTAATGTAAGCTAGAAACTGTTAAGCTATGGATCCACTGGAAAACAAAAGAGAAACTGGCATGCCCTTATTTATGTTGTATTCTGGAGTAGGGAATAACAGTACACTTTCTAAATAATGAGGCAATAAATTTAAGAAAAGTGAAATTGGATTTCTACCTTGTACTATACACAGAATAATTAATATCATTTAAATTTTCAAAAAGGAGACCTAAATACCACCATTTAAAACATGATTTAGCATTTCAACTCTGACATGTGAAGAGCTGGGAAGTCATTTCTCTCCTCCTTCCAATAAGTAAAAAGTGGAGAAACTGAAAATCAATGAATTTTGTTGGACTCAAGAGAGAACAGAGGTGGTAGGAAAAAAAGAAAAAAAAAACAAAAAACACTGCACCAAAATTTGAGGAAAATGCCTATCAAGAGAGATGTACCAACCAAGATCTGCTTACCTGGAACAAAAGCTGCTGGAGCCATAAATTGGTAGAAATAGTTACATGGTAAGTTGCCTTGAGACTGATTATGGTTAGGCTGAAAATGATACCCCTTTGGGTTGTAGTCACTGGGGTGTTCTGGGACTTTCATGTGTTCATTGTGCGAATATGACAAAGAGCCCTTCTTGGCTCTGACATGGAAAGAGGAAGAATAGCCAGGCTGAACTACCTACCTCCAGAGCTTTCAGCATAGTAAAGGACCACCCTCCAGGGAGAAACATGCCTGAGGGCCATTCTGAAACACATGGAAAACAAAAACATAGTTGGTGGGAATGAAGACTTCAAAGAAGTGAATTAGGAACTATTGGACAAGGAAGTCAAAGAGAAGGCAGGAAGATTAGAGCTAACTATTGAAGAAACACTTGCATGGTCACCAGAGACACAGGTCACCGAAAGACTGAGATATAATTGGAAGATTGGTTCTCTCCCCTATACTTCTCCTCACGTCAAAAAATTTCTAGTGTAATAATGATACATTAAAGCTGAAAGAATAAAGAATAGAAAGACATAATCAAAGGGAGTATTTAGGAAAGTTCAAAGTCAAGTGGGGAGTCCAAAGCAAGGGGGCTAGAAGGAATTTGAAGTCTCTGGTACCTAGCTACAGCAGACAATAACCCTGAGTCCAAATCCTAACCTGAGAAAATATATACTCACCCTAAATGCCTTTTTACTTAAGTTCCTTTTATCTGATACATCATGTCCGGCTTTCCCCAAATTGTAAGGCATGTTAAAAAGGCAGGACAACACAAACTCTAATGAAACAAAGCAATCCTCAGAACTAGGCTAAAACATGATGTAAACTTTGGAATTATTAAAGGAATTAAAATAATTATGATTAATACATTAAGGGCCCTAATGGGAAAAGCCCAAAGGAGAGACACACAAAAATGGAAACTCTAAGAATCAAAAGGAAATGCTAGAAATAAAATCACAGTAACGAAAATACTTTTGAGGAGTTTTATCAGTAGACTTGAAATAGCCAAAAGTAGAAGCCCGTAACTTGAAGACAGATCAATAGAAACACTGGTAAATTATGCTTTGCATATGTTTTTTGTTATGGAGAGGTATTCATAATATATTCCTAATTTTAAACAAAGTTCAGGAATACACATTTATAGTAATTTTTTTTACTTAAAAAAATATATTTTCATGCAAGTGTCTCTTACTCATGCTACACAGCCGGCCTCAGTCAATACCCTTCTTTTTTATAGCTGTCTTACCACATGAGCTGGCAGATTTGAAAAATAGGTATTCAAGACTTAGGGCTTCTTAGCTTGGGTTCTTTTTAATGAGTTTGACTCTCAGCTTAGCATTTGTCAGTTTCATGCAAATTTATTCAATAATATGGTTTTGCACACAGAAGTGTGGCTTGTTCCAGCAACATGGGACTCATTTTAAATATTATTACTGTGTTGTCTAAGCAATTCTCTGAAAAGCCATTAATATTATTAGATTACTGGAATGTATTTTTAGAGATATGAAAAGAATTTCTGAGACAGTATCCTGGGAAGGCGTATTCTAGTTCTATTTTTATTAGTAGACATTGAAGACTAAATGCTCATAAGATGGAAAAAAGTATGGTAATGGTCACATGATACATTAGATATTTAATAAAATAGACTTGTATACGAAGAGATTATGTATATTTGAGCTCAGCAAAAACGATTTAAGATGCTCTGACAAGTCAAACTGACTTTGAAAATCAGTCTATAAAATAAAAATTGTGTTTTTTCTCTTAACATATCTTGTCTAAGGCCACCAGCTGAATGGGTCACCAAAAACTATCATGTGCCATAATACTGGATTCAGTGATTATGTGTAGGAAACTCTGAAGTGTCAAAAGAAGTGTTCAAAAAAGAAAACTAGTAAACATAGAAAATAAAATTTAAAAAATTACCATCTCATCTTTCTTGGCATAGACCTTTTCAATTTAGTAGTTAATGAATAAATGAAAACTATGCATAACTGCTTAGTTCAACCAGAACAACAAATAAGCATCAAGAAATCCATAAAAAAAGATCACAAGATGTTTATGTTAAATGATTAAAAATTTATAATTAAACTTTCCATTACTTTCATCTAATATTACTTTTGTGGTAATAATTCTAACCTTGTGGACTACACTGAGTATACTGGTGTATATAAATATATAGGCTGTCTTTCCATTCTTATTCAGAAAATGCAAAAAAAAAAAAAAAAAGGGACCATATGACATCAAACAGTGAGTAATCTTGGGTTTGAAAGTTGCATGGTAAAGCAAACAAACAAAAGGTGCTATTTCCCAAATGCTTGGCTTTTTTATTTTCCTTTTTTTTTTTTTTTTACTGGAAAGCATTAGCCTCAATAGAAAACTTCTTTATCGATTTATCTTTATTGAAACACACAAAAAGAGTACCTGTAATAAAAAAGAAATGTTTTCCATCAAATTAAAAAAAAATACTGGATTTAACTCTTTAAATTGATTGTATACTTTAGTGATTTTTATTCCAGTAAAAGTATTGATTGCTAGGCAATTTAAAAAACTGTTTCAGTATTTTGCAGCCTATTTCTACTCCTGGCTTTTTTTAAAATGCAGATTAAGTGGAAATGGGGAAAAAATCACAGTTGTCATTTCTAAAACAAACAACAACAAAAAACTTTTCAAGCATTACCGATTTGATTATAGATTAACCTGTGTTGTGATTAATTACATAGGTCTAAGGTGAGGCCAACATTGGATCTCAGACTTGCCACTCTTAAAATTTTTTTGATCTAAGACAAATTTTTTAACTTCGGTTTCTATACAGACAAGCTGACAATAGAGAGAAATACTGAGTCACACTTCAGTGGGTTTGGTTTGTTTCTTTAATTTGTTTTTAATTCAATACTTTAAAGATGATAATGCATATAATGTGCTTAGCATGGTGCATGGCAGTTAGTAAGCATGTTATAAATGTAAGCTATTATGTTTCAGGGCTTACTGAGGCAAAGTAGTTTAGGAGGGTATTAGTTTCCCAGAGCTCCCATAACAAAATGCTACAAGCTAGGTGGCTGAAAACAATACAAATTTATTGTCTGGGAGTTCTGTAGGATAGAAATTAAAAATCAAAGTGTTGGCAGGGCAACGATCCCTCTGAAATCTATAGTGGAGCATCTTTCTTGCCTCTTCATAGGTCTGGTGGTTTACCAGAAATCCCTGGCATTCCTTGGTTTGCAACCGTAGCACTTCAAGCTTTGCCTCCTCAGTGGTGTGGTATTCTCATGCATCTGAGTCTCTGTATCCTTTTTCTTCTTATAAGAGCATAATTTATATTAAATTAAGGGCTCACCCTACTCTGGTATGATCTAATGTTAACTAATTGTATTGAAAATGACCCTATTTCCAAATAGGTTACATTCTGGGGTATGGGTTTAGGATTTCAACCTGTCTTTTTGTGGGGAGGTGGGGAGACACACTTGAACTCATAACACATTGTGAGTACTCATGTCAGTTAAATAAGACTGAAAGTAAATGACAGGATATTTAGGATCCACTTATAGGAATAAATTAAACATTTTTCTGCAACTATGACAAAGTAATATTAAATTATAGGGGTAAATTGTAAGGGTATTCTGATTAGTAAAATAAGACTAAGAACTGGGTTTTCTGAATTTTTGGCAAGTGCTTCCAGTGACTAATCTACCTTGGCTCCCATCAGTAGTGATAAGTGGAATAGACAGATAAACTTCATCCCACTCTAAGTTCGGTTGACATCCTTTTTTTTTTCTGTCATTTATGTGATTCACAGTGTTTCTCAGGCTAATGCACTTTTAGATGATACTTTAAACTAGGCTTTTGAACTTCAAAGGCTTTTATAAGTTGTTATTAAATTTTAGAACAGACATCTCAATTACAAAAACAAAAAAACAAAAAACAAAAAACGGGGCACCTGGGTAACCCAGTCACTTAAGCTTCCAGCTCTTGACTTTGGCTCAGGTCATGATTTCACAGTTTGTGGGTTCAAGCCCCATATTGGGCTCTGTGATGATAGTGTGGATCCTGCTTGGGATTCTCTCTTCCTTTTCCTCTCTGCCCCTCCCCTCATGTGCTCTGTCCCTCTCTCCAAATAAATAAATAAATAAATAAATAAATAAATAAATAAATAAAATAAACCCTAAAACATAAAATGAATCTTAGTGTCCTTACCTCTACAATAAAGAGAAAAATGATATCTGAGCATTTCATAGACTTAAGAGGATTCAATAAGATTATACAAAAGAAAATTCAGTTAATAGTAAATGTTTAAGAATGTTTAAACAATGAATAAATATAAGGAGCATTTGTATATAATAATACATATGTTTATAGAACTTATATTTGTTTATATAATATATATTTTTACTATATATTTTATTTAATTCCCTTCTAACATACAGTGTAATATTATTTCCAGGTGTACAACATACAGATTCAACACTTCTATACAACACCCAGGTCTCATCATAACAAGTGACCTCCTTCAACCACGTCACCTATGTAACCCATCCCCCCGCCCACCTCCTTTCTAGTAATCATCAGTTTCTTCTCTATAATTAAGAGTCTTTTTCTTGGTTTGCCTCTCTCTTTTCTTTTCCCTTTGCTCATCTGTTTTCTTTCTTAAATTCTACATATGAGTGAAATCATATGGTATTTGTCTTTCTCTGACTTATTTCACTTAGCATAATATGCTCTAGCTATATTCACGTTGTTGCAAATGGCAAGATTTCATTCTTTTTATGGCTGAGAATATTCAATTTTATATAAAAATACACCCCACATCTTCTTCATCCATTCGTCAGTCGATGGACACTTCTATAATTTGGCTATTGTAGATAATGCTGCTAGAAACTTTGGGGTGCATGTATTTCTTCAGTTAGTATTTGTGTATCTTTGTGTAAATACCTAGTAGTGCAGCTGCTGGATTTGTAGCATAATACTATTTTTAACTTTTGAGGAAACTCCATACTGTTTTCCAGAGAGGCTGAACCAGTTTGCATTCCCACCAACAGTGCAAGAGATTTCCCTTTCTCCACATCCTCAGCAACTCCTGATGTTTTTTATGTTGTTGATTTTATCCATTCTGACAGCTGTGAGGTGATATATCATTGTAGTTTTTGATTTGTATTTCCCTAATGATGAGTGAGGCTGAGCATCTTATCATGTGTCTATTAGCCATCTTGATGCCTTCTTTGCAAAAACATCTATTCATGTCTTCTGCCCATTTTTCATTGGATTGTTTGGGGGTGTTGAGTTTTATATGTTCTTTGTATAGTGTAGATACTAACCCTTTATCAGGTATGTCATTTGCAAATATCTTCTCCCATTCCATACATTGCCTTTTAGTTTTGTTGATTGTTTTCTTTGCTGTGCAGAAGCTTTTTATCTTAATGAATTCCCAATAGTTTATTTTTGCTTTTGTTTCCCTTGCCTTCAGAGATGTGTCTTGTAAGAAGTTGCTATGGCTGAGGTCAAAGAGATTGCCCCCTGTTTTCTATTCCAGGATTTTGATGGTTTCCTGTCCCACATTTAGGTCTTTAATACATTTTGAATTTATTTTTGTGTTAGTATAAGAAAGTGCTCCAGTTTCATTATTTTGCCTGTAGCTGACCACACCATTTGTTGAAGACACTTTTTCCCATTGGATATTCATTCCTGCTTTGTCAAAGATTAGTTGACCATATAGTTATGGGTTTATTTCTGGGTTTTCTGTTCTGTTCCATTGATCTATGTGTCTACTTTTGGTGCCAATACCATACTGCTTTGATTACTATAGCTTTGTAATATAATTTGAAGTCCAGAATTGTGATACCTCTAATTTTGCTTTTCTCGTTCAATGTTGCTTTAGCTGTTTGGGATCTTTTGTGGTTGCATACAATTTTAGGATTGTTTGTTCTAGCTCTGAAAAATACTGTTGGTATTTTGATAGGGATTGCATTAAATGTGTAGATTACTTTAGGTAGTGTAGATATATCTCTTTTAAGTTTATTTATTTAGAGAGGTAGAGACTTCACGAATGGGGCTCAAAATCACCACTATGAGATCATGACCTGAGCCAAAATCAAGAGTCAGAAGCTTAAATGAATGGGCCACCCAGGCTCCCCAGTATAGATATTTTAATAATATTTGTTCTTCTATCCCATGAGCATACAATGTCTATATTTTTAAACTTATATATAATCATATATATGTCAACCCCTTGTTTTTTACATGACTTTATTGAAATATAATTCACATAGCATACAACTCTCTTAAGTAAAGTATACAGTTTAATGGCTTTAGTACATTCACAGAGTTGTGCAACCCCCATAACAATCAATTGTAGAACATTTAAATTACCCCACAAAGAAACCTGGTATCAGTCCCTCACCATCCCTCCCCCAACCTTCCCTAGGCAACAACTAATTACTTTCTCTCTCTATAGACTTGCTTATTCTGAGCATTTCATTTAAATGGAGTCATACAATATGTGGTATTTGGTATTGGCTTCTTTTACTTATACTCTTCTCAAGGTCTATCCATATTATAGCATGGATCAGTACACCATTCCTTTTTATGGTTGGATAATATACCACTGCATAGATATACTACATTTATTTTTTGTTAACGTTTATTCATTTTTGAGAGACAGAGAGAGACAGAGTGTGAGTGGGGGAGGAGCAGAGAAAGAGGGAACACAGGATCCCAAGCAGGCTCTAGGCTATGAGCCGTCAGCACAGAGCCTGATACAGGGCTCAAATCCACAAACCGCAAGATCATGACCTGAGCCAAAGTCAGATTCCTAACCAACTGAGCCACCCAGGCACCCCGATGTATTACATTTTTTAATCTATTTTTCAGGGAATGGACACTTTTTCTGTTCTCCCTTTTGGCTCTTATGAGCAATGCAGATATGACCACATTTTGTGTAGGTATGTTTTAATTTACCTTAGGTATATACCTTGAAGTGGAATTACTGAGTTAATTAGTAATTCTATGTTTAACTTTCTGAAGAATTCCAGACTACTTTATTTTAGTATTCTTTTTTTTTTTTAATATTTTTATTTATTTTTGAGAGAGAGAGAGAGAGAGAGAGCGCACAAGCAGGGAAGGGGCAGAGAGAGAGGGAGACACAGAATCCGAAGCAGGTTCCAGGCTCCAAGCTGTCAGCACAGAGCCCGACACGGGGCTCAAACCCATGAACAGTGAGATCATGACCTGAGATGAAATCAGACATTTAAACCACTGAGCCACCCAAGCGACCCTATTTTAGTATTCTTAATTGTTGTTGTTTTTTTTTTTTTTATTCTCAGGTTAGTTAACATACAGTGTAGTCTTGGCTTCAGGAATAGAACCCAGTGATCCATCTCTTACATATGATAGCCAGTGCTCATCCCAACAAGTGCCCTACTTAATGCCCATCACTCGTTTACCCCACCCTGCCATGCCCCATTCCTATCAAGCCTCAGTTCTCTGTATTTGAGTCTCTTATGGCTTGCCTCCCTGTATTTTTCCTTCCCTTCCACTCTGTTCATCTATTTCCCAAATTCTACATATGACTGAAATCATATGATATCTTTTGCTGACTTGCTTATTTTACTTAGCATAATACCCTCCAGTTTCATCCACATTGTTGCAAATGGCAAGATTTCATTCTTTTCCATTGCTGAGTAGTGTTCTACTGTATATATATATACAACATCTTAACCCATTCAGACTATTTTTAAAGCAACTGTACCATTTTACATTCTCACCAGCCCTGTAGGGTACTTGGAATCTCTCCGTATCCTTGCCAAACCTTGTTATTATCTGTCTTTTTGATTATAGACAGTCTAGTGTGGTGAAATTATATCTGGTTATGGTTTTGATTTGTATTTAACTGATAGCTAATGATGAGAATTATTTCATGTGCTTATTTGATATTTGTGTGTTTTATTTGGAGAAATGTCTATTCTGATTCTCTAACCATTTTTATTGAAGTATGATTGACACACAGTATCTTATTAGTTTCAGGTATACACCATAATGACTCAACACCCCCATATATTATGAAATGATTCACGTGACAAGTACAGTCACCATCTGTCACCATATAAAGTGATTATATTATCATATTTTGAATGCTGCATACTATATCCTTGTGACTTATCTATTTGATAACTGGAAGCTTACACCCCTTAACTCCCTTCATTCATTTTGTCTGCACCCTCTCCAGCAACCAACAGTTTGTTTACTGTAGCTATGAGTCTATTTCTGTTTTGGTTTTTTAGATTCCACATATAAATGAAACCATATATTTGTGCTTCTCTTACTATCTTCAGCCAGCGCTCTCTAGGTCCACTAATGTTGTCACAAATGTCAGGATTTCATTTTATATTACTGAGTAATATTCTGTGTGCATGTGTGTGTGTACCTCATATACATCTTCCTTATTTATCTATTGAGGGACTCGTGGATTGCTTCCATATCTTGGCTATTATAAAAAATGCTGCAACAAACATAGGGATACATACATCTCTTCAAATTATTATTTTTGTTTTCTTTGGATAAATACCCAGAATTGGAATTGCTGGAACATATGGTAGTTCTGTTAATATTTTTTTTGAGGGACATCCATACTGTTTCCCATGGTGACTACACCAATTTACATTCCCATCAGTGGCGTGTGAGGGTTTCCTCTTCTCCACATTCTTGCCAGCACCTGTTACTTTTTGTCTTTTTTGATAATAGCCAATCTTACAGGTGTGAGGTGATATCTCATTGTGGTTTTGATTTGCATTTTCCTGATGGTTAGTGATGTTGAGCATCCTTTCATTGCCTGTTGGCCATCTGTATGTCTTTGGAAAAATGTCTGTTCAAGTCCTTTGCTCATTTTTTTATTTTTTAAAGTTTATTAATTAATTTATAGAGATCAAGCAAGTGAGTAGGGGAGGAAAAAAAATATATATATATAGAGAGAGAGAGAGAGAGAGAAAGAGAGAGAGAGAGAGAGAGAAGGCAGAGAGAAAGAATCCCAAGCAGGCTCCATCCTCAGCCTGAAGCCAAACTTGGGGCTTGACCCACAAACCCATGAAATTGTCACCTGAGCTAAAATCAAGAGTCAGATACTTAACTGACTGAGCCACCCAGGCACCCCTCTCTGCTCATTTTTAGATCAGGTTGTTTGTTTTTGATATTAAATTGTGTAAGTTATTCATATATTTTGGATATCACCCCCTTATCAGATGTATGATTTGCACATATCTTCTCCAATTTATTAGGTTGCCTTTTGAATTTGTTGATTTCCTTCACTGTATAAAATTCTTCAATTTTATGTTATCCCATTTGTTTATTTTAGCTTTTGTTGTCCTTGCTTAAGGAGACTTGTCCAAAAAGTATTGCTAAAATTGATGTCATAGAGCTTACTGCCTATGTTTGCTTCTAGGAATTTTATTGTTTCAGGTTTCACGTTCAAATCTTTAATCCATTTTGAGTTTATTGTTGTGTATGGTGTTAAAAAAGTGGTCCAGTTTCATTTGTTTGCATGCAATTGTCTGGTTTTCTTAACAACATTTATTAAAAGATGACTTTTCACTATTGTATATTCTTGCCTTCTTTGTCATAGATTAATCAGCCATATATGTATGAGTTTATATCTGGGCTCTTGATTCTATTCCATGATCTGTGTGTCTATTAGTGTTCCAGCATCATACTGTTTTGATTACTATAGCTTTATAGTAACTTGAAATCAGGAAACTTTTCCTCTAGCTTTTTGTTTCTCAAGATTGCTCTGGCTATTCAGGGTCTTCTGTGGTTTCATAAAAATTTAGGATTATTTATTCAAGCTTCGTGAAAAATGTCATTGGTGTTTTGATAAATAGTTCATTGAATGTAGATTTCTGTGTGTAGCATAGACACTTTAACAATATTAATTCTTCTAGTCTATGAGCACAATATATTTTCCATTTATGTTGTCTTCAATTTATTTTCATCAGTGTTATACAGTTTCAGAATACAGGTATTTCACCTCCTTAAATTTATTCTTATGGATTTTATTCTTTTTGATGCAGTTATAAATGAGATTGTTTTTTCAAATGTATTTTTCTGATAGCTCATTATTAACGTATATCAGTGCAACAGATTTGTGTTCATCCGTATACTGTAACTTTACTGAATTTATTAGTCCTTATTAGTTGTTAAACTTTTTTTGATGGTATCTTGAGGGGTTTCTATATATAGTACCATGCATCTGCAAATAATGACCATTTTCCTTCTTACCAATTTGGATGCCTTTTTTTGTGTGTGTGTTGTCCATTTTTAATTGGCTTGCCTTTTTATTTTGATTTGCACTTGTTTTTCTTATGTATTAAGATATAACTTTCTTATGAGATCTAGGATTTGCAAATATTTTCTCTGTGTTGTCTTTCCACTTTCTTGATGATACCCTTTGAAGCACAAATACTTTAGTTTTGATGAAGTATAATTTATTAATATATTCTTGTGTTATTTGTGTTGTTGTTATATCCAGGTGGGCCTCCCCTAATCTAACTTTATAGTAGTTTCCTTCTATATTTTCTCTAAATGTGTTATGATCTCAGCTTTTAAATGTATTTCTATGATCTACTCTAACTCAACTTTGTTTATGGTATTAACAAGTGATCTATTATAGATTATACTGTGTCCTCCAGAAAGCTATGTTTCATATTTCAGAATGTGATATTATTCAAAATTAGGGTTATTTCAGGTGCAATTAGTAAATATGAGGTCAAAGTGAACTAAGGTGGGTTTTTAATCCAATATGTGACCTGTTTCCTGACAAGAGGAAAACCTCTTGTAAAGGCAGAAACACACAGGAAGACAACCATATGATGACAGAGATTTAGACTGGAATAACACAATTTGAAGCCAAGGAACATCCAGGATTCTTTTTTTATCACAGAAGCTAGGAAGAAGCAAGGAAAGAATTCTACCCACAGTCTCAGAACACCAAAACTGCCAACACCCCAATTTCAGATATTGTGTCTCTAGAACGGTGAGAGAATACATTTCTTTTGTTCTTAAGCTAACCAGTTTGCAGTACTTTGTTACAGAAACCCTAGAAAACCACTATAGATTTTGATACCAGGAATTGAGGTGCTACCATTACAAATACGTGAAAATATGGAGGTGTCTTCGAAATTGAAAATGGATAGAGGCTAGAACAATTTTAAGGATTTGATAGAGAAGTTCTAGATTGTCTTGAACTGAATGTTGATAGAAACGTCGATGTTAAAAGTAATTCTGGTGATGGCTCAAAAAGAAGTAAGGAAAACTGTAGAGAAAGCTCTTGTCATCTTAGAAAATACATGTGCCACCAGAAATATACTGTTGCTAGAAATATGAATGTCAAGGTGCTTCTGTAGAACACTTGGGTAGAAATGTGGAACATGGTATTTAAAAACTGGAAGAAGGGCTATCCTTATAAAGTGGTATAGAATTTGGCCAAAGTGTGTTTTATTATTCAGTGGTAGATAGTAGAATTTAAGTCATGAGCTTGAATGTGTGGCTGGGGGGATTCCAAGCAAAGTCGGGAAGGTAAGTTTGGTTTCTTTTTGGTGCTCACAGTAAAATGTGAAAGGAAGGAAATAAATTTAGTAAGGAACTATTAAGCAAAAAGAAATCAGGACTATTTAATTTTAAATTTCTTTCAAATATATTTTCTAAGTTTCTATTTACAAATCTTACTCTTTTGTTGAATTTATTACTATTTTATTTTTTTGGTCTTTGATAATGGAATTCTATTAATTTCATTTTCTGACCATTCATTGTTATTGAATAGAATTACAATTCATTTTCTACATGTTGTACCCTAAAAACTTGATGAAGTCATTTATTAGTTCTATAGTTTGTTTAAATTTTTTTTTATGTTTATTTATTTCTGAGACAGAGAGAGTCAGAGCATGAGTGGAGGAGGGGCAGAGAGAGAGAGGGAGACACAGAATCAGAAGCAGGCTCCAGGCTCTGAGCTGTCAGCACAGAGCCCGACGAGGGGCTCGAACTCACAAACCGTGAGATCATGACCTAAACTGAAGTCCGTGTCTCAACCGACTGAGCCACCCAGGCGCCCCAAGTTCTATAGTTTGCTTAAGGCAGGTGCTTTAAGATTTTTATCTTCAAATTTATGTCCACTGCAAATAGAGGTAGTTTTGCCTCTTTTTTTTAAATTTCCATGCCTAATTTGCATGGCAAAAACCTGATAGAATGTTGAACAGAAACAGTAAGAGCAGACATTCTTATCTTCCGGATTTTAGGAGAAAATAATTCAGTTTTTATTCATTACATATACTATTGGCTCCAGGTTTTGCTAGATGCCCTTTAACAGATTGAGGAAGTTTCTTTCTATTCCTAGTTTGTTGAATGTTTTTAGTATGAGATGGTGTCGGATTTGTCTAATGCTTTCTCTGCAACTCTTAAGATAAGCATTTGCTTTTTGTACTTTATTCTATTGATATGTTATTATGTAATTTTATTTTCAGAAGTTAACTTGCATTCCTATGATAAATTTCATTTGTATAATTCTTACTATATGTTGCCAGATTCAGTTTAGAGGATTTTTATTTCAATATTCATAACAGATACTGTTTTGTAACTTTTTAATCTTGTGATATCTTTAACAGATTTTGGTATAAAAATAATAGTGTCTTACAGAGTGAGTTGGTAAGTATACCTTACACTTTCATTTGTTGGAAGAGTTTGCAAATGGATGGTATTAATTCTTCTTTAAATATTTAGTAGAATTCACAGTAGAGTCATGTGGGTATAGCTTTCACTTCTGGGAGTTTTTAAAAAATTTCCACGGAATCTTTAATTGTTATAGATCCATTCCAATTTTCTGTTACCTCTTAAGTCAATTTCCATAGTTTGTGTCTTTCTATAAATTTGCCTGTTTCATCTTCATGTTACATTTAAACATGTAAGTTGTTAGCACACATTTCATAATATTACCTTATGATTCCTTTCACTTATGAAAGGTTAGCAATGATGTACTCTTTTTCATTCCTGATTTTAGTAACTTCTAGACTTCTCTGTTTTCTTGGTCTTTCCAGCTAAAAGGCTATCAAGTTTGTCAATCTTTCAAATAACCCACTTTTTCTTTTGTTGATTTTTCTCTATTGCTTTTTATTATTGATTTCATTAATATTAATATTAATATTAATTTCTACTGATCTGAGATCTTTATCCTTTCTAAATACAGGGGTTTACAACTTTAGTTTGCTTCTAAGCAGTTCTTTGCCACATCTCCTAACTTTAGGATGTTATATTTTTAATTCTTTTCAAAATATTTTCTAATTCTCTTTGTAATCTATTTTTTATTTTAATTCCAGTATAGTTAACATGAAGTATTATGTTTCAGGTGTGTAATATAGTGATTCAACAATTCTATAATCAGTGCTCATCATGATAAGTGTGTTCTTTAGTCCCCTTCACCTATTTCACCCATTTCCCCTCTTGTAATCATGTTTATTTTCTTTAGTTAAGAGTCTGTTTTTTGGCTTGTCTCTCTCTTTTTAGTTCATTTTTTTTGTTCCCTAAATTCTACATATGAATGAAATAATATCTTTGTGATTTATTTTTGACATATTGAATGTTGAGGTGTGTGCTTTTTAATTTCCACATATTTGTGCTTTTCTCCATTTCTTTGTTATTGATTTCTCCTTAAATGCCATTATAGGAAAACTTACTAGGTGTGATTTCAATCTCAATTTATTGAGAATACTTTCATGGCCTAAGTTGTTTTATGGTATATCTTGCAGAATGTCCCACATGTAATTGAGAAAAAAGGAGTATTTCTACTGTCATTGTCTATAGGTGTCTGTTAGGTCCAGCTGTTTATGGAGTTGTTAATCTTCCATGTTCTTCCTGATCTTTTGCCTAGGTGTTATGTCCATTAATTAAAGTGTAATATTAAAGTATCCAACTATTGGAACCTGGGTGGCTCAGTCCGTTAAGCATCTGACTTCATCTCAGAAATTAATAAACATAATTTTTTCTAATAAAGTATACAGCTATTATTTTTGAATTACCAACTTATCCTTCTCTTCTGTCAGTTTTTGTTTCATGTATTTTGGGGCTCTGTTGTTAGGTGTATATATGCTTATAAATGTCATATCGTTGTGTAGATGGAAACTTTTGTCATTATAAAATGTCCCTTTGTCTCTAGTAACATTTGTTTGATATCTATTTTGGTTTTCAAATTCTTGCTGTTTCCATGATACCTTTTTTTTTCAACTTATTTTTATCTTATAATAAAATATTTACTGTAAACAGCATATATGAGAACTTTTAAAATCTAGACTAACAATTTCTACCTTTTGATAGGATGGTTAGTCCAGTTGCAGTGTTATTGACATAGTTAGATGTACATTTGCCACTGTACTTTTTGTTTCCTCTGTCCTTTTTCTTCCACTATTCCTCCTTCACTGATTTCTTTTGCATGAAGTGAATACTTTTTTGTATAATATTTTCTTTCTTTTTTTTCAATATATGAAGTTTATTGTCAAATTGGTTTCCATACAACACCCAGTGCTTATCCCAAAAGGTGCCCTCCTCAATACCCATCACCCACCCTCCCCTCCCTCCCATCCCCCATCACCCCTCAGTTTGTTCTCAGTTTTTAAGAGTCTCTTATGCTTTGGCTCTCTCCCACTCTAACCTCCTTTTTATTTTTCTTCCTCTCCCCCATGGGTTTCTGTTAAGTTTCTCAGGATCCAACTAAGAGTGAAAACATATGGTATCTGTCTCTCTCTGTATAGCTTATTTCACTAAGCATAACACTCTCCAGTTCCATCCATGTTGCTACAAAGGGCCATATTTCATTCTTGCTCATTGCCACGTAGTATTCCATTGTGTATATAAACCACAATTTCTTTCTCCATTCATCAGTTGATGGACATTTAGGCTCTTTCCATAATTTGGCTATTGTTGAGAGTGCTGCTATAAACATTAGGGTACAAGTGCCCCTATGCATCAGTACTCCTGTATCTCTTGGGTAAATTCCTAGCAGTGCTATTGCTGGGTCATAGGGTAGGTCTATTTTTAAATTTTTTGAGGAACCTCCACACTGCTTTCCAGAGTGGCTGCACCAGTTTGCATTCCCACCAACAGTGCAAGAGGGTTCCCGTTTCTCCATATCCTCTCCAGCATCTATACTCTCCTGATTTGTTCATTTTGGCCACTCTGACTGGTGTGAGGTGATATCTGAGTGTGGTTTTGATTTGTATTTCCCTGATGAGGAGTGATGTTGAGCATCTTTTCATGTGCCTGTTGGCCATCCGGATGTCTTCTTTAGAGAAGTGTCTATTCATGTTTTCTGCCCATTTCTTCACTGGGTTATTTGTTTTTCGGGGTGGAGTTTGGTGAGCTCTTGATAGATTTTGGATACTAGCCCTTTGTCCAATATGTCATTTGCAAATATCTTTTCCCATTCCGTTGATTGCCTTTTAGTTTTGTTGGTTGTTTCCTTTGCTGTGCAGAAGCTTTTTATCTTCAAAAGGTCCCAGTAGTTCATTTTTGCTTTTAATTCCCTTGCCTTTGGGGATGTGTCGAGTAAGAAATTGCTACGGCTGAGGTCAGAGAGGTCTCTTCCTGCTTTCTCCTCTAGGGTTTTGATGGTTTCCTGTCTCACATTCAGGTCCTTTATCCATTTTGAGTTTATTTTTGTGAATGGTGTGAGAAAGTGGTCTAGTTTCAACCTTCTGCATGTTGCTGTCCAGTTCTCCCAGCACCATTTGTTAAAGAGACTGTCTTTTTTCCATTGGATGTTCTTTCCTGCTTTGTCAAAGATTAGTTGGCCATACGTTTGTGGGTCTAGTTCTGGGGTTTCTATTCTATTCCATTGGTCTATGTGTCGGTTTTTGTGCCAATACCATGCTGTCTTGATGATGACAGCTTTGTAGTAGAGGCTAAAGTCTGGGATTGTGATGCCTCCTGCTTTGGTCTTCTTCTTCAAAATTACTTTGGCTATTCGGGGTCTTTTGTGGTTCCATATAAATTTTAGGAATGCTTGTTCTAGTTTCGAGAAGAATGCTGGTGCAATTTTGATTGGGATTGCATTGAATGTGTAAACAGCTTTGGGTAGTATTGACATTTTGACAATATTTATTCTTCCAATCCATGAGCACGGAATGTTTTTCCATTTCTTTCTATCTTCTTCAATTACCTTCATAAGCTTTCTATAGTTTTCAGCCTACAGATCTTTTACATCTTTGGTTAGATTTATTCCTAGGTATTTTATGCTTCTTGGTGCAATTGTGAATGGGATCAGTTTCTTCATTTGTCTTTCTGTTGCTTCATTGTTAGTGTATAAGAATGCAACTGATTTCTGTACATTGATTTTGTATCCTGCAACTTTGCTGAATTCATGTATCAGTTCTAGCAGACTTTTGGTGGAGTCTATCGGATTTTCCATGTATAATATCATGTCATCTGCAAAAAGTGAAAGCTTGACTTCATCTTTGCCAATTTTGATGCCTTTGATTTCCTTTTGTTGTCTGATTGCTGATGCTAGAACTTCCAGCACTATGTTAAACAACAGCGGTGAGAGTGGGCATCCCTGTCGTGTTCCTGATCTCAGGGAAAAAGCTCTCAGTTTTTGCCCATTGAGGATGATGTTAGCTGTGGGCTTTTCATAAATGGCTTTTATGATGTTTAAGTATGTTCCTTCTATCCCGACTTTCTCAAGGGTTTTTATTAAGAAAGGGTGCTGGATTTTGTCAAAGGTCTTTTCTGCATCGATTGACAGGATCATATGGTTCTTCTCTTTTTTTTTGTTAATGTGATGTATCACGTTGATTGATTTGCGGATGTTGAACCAGCCCTGCATCCCAGGAATGAATCCCACTTGATCATGGTGAATAATTCTTTTTATATGCCGTTGAATTCGATTTGCTAGTATCTTATTGAGAATTTTTGCATCCATATTCATCAGGGATATTGGCCTGTAGTTCTCTTTTTTTACTGGGTCTCTGTCTGGTTTAGGAATCAAAGTAATACTGGCTTCATAGAATGAGTCTGGAAGTTTTCCTTCCCTTTCTATTTCTTGGAATAGCTTGAGGAGGATAGGTATTATCTCTGCTTTAAACGTCTGGTAGAACTCCCCTGGGAATCCATCGGGTCCTGGACTCTTATTTGTTGGGAGATTTTTGATAACCGATTCAATTTCTTCGCTGGTTATGGGTCTGTTCAAGCTTTCTATTTCCTCCTGATTGAGGTTTGGAAGAGTGTGGGTGTTTAGGAATTTGTCCATTTCTTCCGGGTTGTCCAATTTGTTGGCATATAATTTTTCATAGTGTTCCCTGATAATTGTTTGTATCTCTGAGGGATTGGTTGTCATAATTCCATTTTCATTCATGATTTTATCTATTTGGGTCATCTCCCTTTTCTTTTTGAGAAGCCTGGCTAGAGGTTTGTCAATTTTGTTTATTTTTTCAAAAAACCAACTCTTGGTTTCGTTGATCTGCTCTACCATTTTTTAAGATTCTATATTGTTTATTTCTGCTCTGATCTTTATTCTTTCTCTTCTTCTGCTGGGTTTAGGCTGCCTTTGCTGTTCTGCTTCTAGTTCCTTTAGGTGTGCTGTTAGGTTTTGTATTTGGGATTTTTCTTGTTTCTTGAGATAGGCCTGGATTGCAATGTATTTTCCTCTCAGGACTGCCTTCGCTGCGTCCCAAAGCGTTTGGATTGTTGTATTTTCATTTTCGTTTATTTCCATATATTTTTAAATTTCTTCTCTAATTGCCTGGTTGACCCATTCATTCTTTAGTAGGGTGTTCCTTAACCTCCACGCTTTTGGAGGTTTTCCAGACTTTTTCCTGTAGTTGATCTCAAGCTTCATAGTATTGTGGTCTGAAAGTATGGATGATATGATTTCACTTCTTGTATACTTATGAAGGGCTGTTTTGTGACCCAGTATGTGATCTATCTTGGAAAATGTTCCATGTGCACTCAAGAAGAAAGTATATTCTGTTGCTTTGGGATGCAGAACTCTAAATATATCTGTCAAGTCCATCTGATCCAATGTATCATTCAGGGCTCTTGTTTCTTTATTGACCATGTGTCTAGATGATCTATCCATTTCTGTAAGTGGGGTGTTAAAGTCCCCTGCAATTACCACATTCTTATCAATAAGGTTGCTTATGTTTGTGAGTAATTGTTTTATATATTTGGGGGCTCCTGTATTCCGCGCATAGACATTTATAATTGTTAGCTCTTCCTGATGGATAGACCCTGTGATTACTATATAATGCCCTTCTTCATCTCTTGTTACAGCCTTTAATTTAAAGTCTAGTTTGTCTGATATAAGTATGGCTACTCCAGCTTTCTTTTGACTTCCAGTGGCATGATAAATAGTTCTCCATCCCCTCACTCTCAATCTAAAGGTGTCCTCAGGTCTAAAATGAGTCTTTTGTAGACAGCAAATAGATGGGTCTTGTTTTTTTATCTATTCTGATACCCTATGTCTTTTGATTGGCGCATTTAGTCCATTTACATTCAGTGTTATAGAAAGATATAGGTTTAGAGTCATTGTGATGTCTGTAGGTTTCATGCTTGTAGCGATGTCTCTGGTACTTTGTCTCACAGGATTCCCCCTTAGAATCTCTTGTAGGGCTGGCTTAGTGGTTACGAAGTCCTTCAGTTTTTGTTTGTTTGGGAAGACCTTTATCTCTCCTTCTATTCTAAATGACAGACTTGCTGGATAAAGGATTCTCAGCTGCATATTTTTCTGTTCATCACGTTGAAGATCTCCTGCCATTCCTTTCTGGCTGCCAAGTTTCAGTAGAGAGATCGGTCACGAGTCTTATAGGTCTCCCTTTATATGTTAGAGCACGTTTATCTCTAGCTGCTTTCAGAATTTTCTCTTTATCCTTGTATTTTTCCAGTTTCACTATGATATGTCACGCAAAAGATCGATTCAAGTTACGTCTGAAGGGAGTTCTCTGTGCCTCTTGGATTTCAATGCCTTTTTCCTTCCCCAGATCCAGGAAGTTCTCAGCCATTATTTCTTCAAGTACACCTTCAGCACCTTTCCCTCTTTCCTCCTCCTTTGGAATACCAATTATGCGTATATTATTTCTCTTTAGTGTATCACTTAGTTCTCTAATTTTCCCCTCATCCTCCTGGATTTTTTTATCTCTCTTTTTCTCAGCTTCTTCTTTTTCCATAATTTTATCTTCTAGTTCACCTATTTTCTCCTCTGCCTCTTCAATCCAAGCCGTGGTTGTCTCCGTTTTATTTTGCAGTTCATTGATAGCATTTTTTAGCTCCTCCTGGCTGTTCCTTAGTCCCTTGATCTCTGTAGCAAGAGATTCTCTGCTGTCCTTTATACTCTTTTCAAGCCCAGTGATTAATTTTATGACTATTATTCTAAATTCACTTTCTGTTATATTGTTTAAAATATTTTTGATCAGTTCGTTAGCTATTGTTATTTCCTGGACGTTTTTCTGAGGGGAATTCTTCCGTGTCGTCATTTTGGATAGACCCTGGAGTGGTGCAGAACTTCGGGGCACTTCCCTGGTGCTGTCTTGAATAACTTGAGTTGGTGGGCGGGGCCGCAGTCAGACCTGATGTCTGCCCCCAGGCTGGGGCCAGTAAGACTGGTGTGTGACTTCTCTTCCCCTCTCCTAGGGGCGGGATTCACTGTGGGCTGGCGTGGCCTGTCTGGGCTACTTGCACACTGCCAGACTTATGGTGCTGGGGATCTGGCGTATTAGCTGGGATGGATCGGCAAGGTGCACAGCGGCGGGAGGGGTAGGCTCACCTCGCTTTTCCTTCTGAGATCCGCTTTCGGGAGGGGCCCTGCGGCACTGGGAGGGAGTCAGACCCGCCGGAAGGATGGATCTGCAGAAGCACAGCATTGGGTGTTTGTGTGGTGCAAGCAAGTTCCCTGGCAGGAACTTTGGGATTTTGGCTGGGGCATGGGCGAGGGAGATGGCGCTGGTGAGCACCTTTGTTCCCCGCCAAGCTGAGCTCTCTTGTTCCGGGGCTCAGCAACTCTCCCTCCCATTGTTCTCCAGCCCTCCCGTTCTCCAAGCAGAGCTGTTAGCTTATAATCTTCCAGATGTCAAGTCCCGCTTGCTGTTGGAACACACTCCGTCTGGCCCCTCCACTTTTGCAAGCCAGACTCAGGGGCTCTGCTTGGCCGGCGGGCCACCCCTCTGCCCCAGCTCCCTCCCGCCAGTCCGTGGAGTGCGCACCGCCTCTCCGCCCTTCCTACCCTCTTCTGTGGGCCTCTTGTCTGCGCTTGGCTCCAGAGACTCCATTCTGCTAGTCTTCTGGCGGTTTTCTGGGTTACTTAGGCAGGTGTAGGTGGAATCTAAGTGATCAGCAGGACACACAGTGATCCCAGCATCCTCCTACGCTGCCATCTTCCCAGGATCCCCTGTATAATATTTTCTTTAAAAAATTTAAATATGTATTTTTTGCTTTTCCCAAATTATTGCTCTAGGGTTTAGTTTATACTCCAGAATTTATCAAAATCTACTTCAGATTGATACTAACTTAATATCAGTAAGATATAGAAATATTATTCATATATAGCTCTATTCTTTATTCAATCATTTTGTGTTATATATGTATACATGTAACACAACACATTTTTATAAATATTATTTCATATAGTTTTATAATTTATAAAAGCTTGGATAAAGTTAAGCAAGAATATATAGAAAATAGTTTATTAACCATCATGGTTCTGGTTATCTTCCTTTGTTCCTGTGGATTTATAGTTATTATCTAGTGTCATTTCTTTATTCCAGCACAACTTTGTTCCCTCTTCATCTCCTTTGCACAATTATTGTTAGTTACAATAATGTTCCATATGGTATGGCCCCAATACTTCAATTATATACATATTGTTTTGTACAATAAAAAACGTTTTAACATTTATTCATTTTTGAGAGACAGAGAGAAACAGAGCATGAGCAGGGGAGGGGCAGAGACAGAGGGAGACACAGAATCTGAAGCAGGCTCCAGGCTCTGACCTGTCAGCACAGAGCCCGACCCAGGGCTCGAACTCACAGACCATGAGATCAAGACCTGAGCCGAAGTCAGATGCTCACCTGAGTCACCCGGGCACCCCTGTACTTTTTTTTTTTTTTTTAATTTAAATCCAAGTTAGTTAGTATACAGTGCAATAATGGTTTCAGGAGTAGAAGTTAGTGATTCATCACTTGTAACACCCACCCATCCCTCCACCCAATTCCCCTCCAGCAACCCTCAGTTTGTTCTCTGTATTTGAGAGTCTCTTATGGTTTGGCTCCCTCTTTGTTTTTATCTTATTTTTCCTTCCCCTCCCCTATGTTCACCTGTTGTGTTTCTTAAATTCCACATATGAGTGAAATCATACGATATTTATGTTTATCTGATTTATTTTGCTTAGCATAATACATTCTAGTTCCACCCATGTTGTTGCAAATGGCAAGATTTCATTCTTTTTGATTTTCAAGTAATATTCAATTGTATATACATACCACATCTTCTTTATTATCTGTTCATTAGTGGACATCTGGACATCATGGACATTCCATAATTTGGCTATTTTTGATAGTGCTCTATAATTTTTTTTTATTTTTTTAATGTTTACTTATTTTTGAGAGACAGAGAATGAGCAGGGGAGGAACAGAGAGAGAAGGAGATACAGAATCCGAAGCAGGCTCCAGGCTCTGAGCTGTCAGCACAGAGCCTGACACGGGGCTCGAACCCACGAACTGCGAGATCATGACCTGAGCTGAAGTCACTTGCTTAACTGACTGAGCTACCCAGGTGCCCCTAGTGCTCTATAAATATTGAGGTGCAAGTGTCCCTTCAAATCAGCATTTTTGTATCCTTTGGATAAATACCTAGTAGTGCAATTGCTGCGTCATAGGTAACCTCTATTTTTAATTTTTTGAGGAAACTCCATACTGTTTACAGAGTGGCTGCACCAGCTTGCATTCTCACCAATAGTGAAAAAATGTTCCCCTTTCTCTGCATCCTCATCAACATCAGTTGTTTCCTGTGTTGTTCATTTTAGCCATTGTGACAGGCTTGAGGTTGTATCTCATTGTGGTTTTTTGATTGTATCTTCCTGATGATGAGTGAAGTTGAGCATCTTCTCATATGTCTGTTAGCCATATGGAAGTCATCTTTAGAAAAGTGTTCATGTCTTTTGCCCATTTCGTCACTGGGTTATTTGTGGGGGGGATGTTGAGTTTGATAAATTCTTTATAGTTTTGAACACAACCCTTTATCTGATATGTCATTTGCAAATATCTTTTCCCATTCTATCAGTTGCCTTTTTGTTTTGATGATTGTTTGCTGTGCAGGTTTTTATCTTGATGAATAATAATAGTGGAAAATTAGACATTTAGATTATATATTTTATCAATTTTTTGATACTCTTTCCATCTCCCTAAGACTCACTGGAGACATTTCTCATAAGAAGTTGCTATAACTGAGGTCAAAGAGGTTGCTGCCTGGTTTCTCCTCTAGGATTTTGATGGTTTCCTGTCTCATATTTAGGTTTTTCATCCATTTTGAGTTTTTTTTTAATGTATTGTGTAAGAAAGTGGTTCAGGTTCATTTCTTTGCATGTTACTGTCCAGTTTTCCCAGCACCATTTGCTGAAAAGACTTTTTTCCCATTGGATATTCCTTCAAGTTTTTCCACTGGATATTCTTCCTGCTTTGTCAAAAATTAGTTGGCAATACATTTGTAGGTCCATTCTGGATTCTCTATTCTGTCCCACTCATCTATGTGTCTGTTTTTGTGTCATATTGTCTTGATGATTACAGCTTTTTAATGCAGCTTGAAGTTTGGAATTGTGATACCTTCAGCCTTAGTTTTCTTGTTCAACATTGGTATTTGTAATTGTAGTTCAATACAAACTTTAGAATTGTTTGTTCTATATCTGTGAAGAATGCTGGTATATTATTTTTATAGGAATTGAACTGAATATATAGATGGCTTGGTATGATATCAACATTTTAACAGTATTGGTTCTTCCAACCCATGGGCATGGAATATTTTTCCATTTTTTTGTGTCTTTCTCAATTTCTTCCATAAACTTTCTATAGATTTCAGAGTACAAATCTTTTACCTCTTTGATTAAGTTTATTCCTAGGTATTTTACGGCTTTCAGTGCAATTGTAAATGAGATTGATTCCTTGATTTCTCTTTTTGCTGCTTCATTATTTGTGTATAGAAATGCAACCCTTTTCTGTACATTGATTTTATATCCTACAACTTTACTGAATTCATGTATCAGTTCTAGCATTTTTTTTTGTAGAGGCTTTTTAAAATCTGTTGAGAGGATATACACATTCATATTCAAAACTACATGATTGCCCTTACCAATGGATTTCATTATCTTCAATGGTCATTGTTTTCACTCTGAAGGACATTCTCTGAAAGACATTCTTTATTGTTTTTATAAGATGGGTTTAGAAATAAATTATATTTTATCTCTGTCTTTATGTTGCCTCCATTTGTCCTCATACCTTTATTTACATAAATAAAATTCCTTTAGTTTCTTGAAAATATTTATAAAATCTATTTGGAAGCATATTTTAAGTCCACCATCTGGACTCTCTCACAGACATTTTCTGTTGCCTATACATTTTTCTCCATCATCCTCTGCAGGTTTCAAAATTAATAGTGGCAAATGGGACATTTAGATTACATATTTTACCAATTTTTGATACTCTTCCACTCTTCCTAAGACTCACTGGAGTTGTTTATTTGTTTAGTGACTTGGCCATAATATTTTAGTGAGGTGTATTTTCTCCACAATATGAAGCCTATGATGTTACCCCTCATAGTATACAGTCTTGGCTTATTCACAGTTACTCTGAGATGACAGCAATTTCTCCTTGACACTTTTATCCCCTCTTATCTCTCCTTTTAGTTATTTGCCTCTGTTTGTGTCATATGCACCTTTTAGGCTCTATAAATTTCTAGATAATTGCTCTATTGTTCCACTGCCTGATCCAGTTAAATTTGGTACACTTTGCACAGGTAAATTTTGAGGCCTGTGAGATTTGTTTTGAAACTAGGAGACCTCTTCTTAGTTTTGTTGCTCCCTGGTACTCCCTGGTAAACTAACTGGCTTATTTAGTTTATTATTCTCATGGAGTTTTCCATATTTTTTTTAATTGCTTGTCTCCAAAATCTCCATTGTTTTAAAAAAATGACATTTAGGCTTGAGCATCTCCACCTTCTTTTCCAAACAAAGCCAGTACGTTTGTTTTGTTTTGTTTTCCTATTCTAATGGCTTGCTTTTCTCTGTGTAACACATCTCTGAGCTACTAATCTGGAAATGAGGGCAGAGACAGTGAAACATGTCTCTTTGGGTGACATCTTTATAAATGGGACACTAGACAAGGTGGTAGTTCCTGGTCTTCTTCATTTGCCTCTTGCAGGATGGATCCTCCAATCAGTTAGTGAGTTGAAGCAAGGGAAATTAGGGCCCCAGTTTTTTTAGTTTTTCAGGGCTGGAATAGAGCCTCTGTCACATGTTTTGAGATTAAGGAGTAATGGGGGTTTCTGACTTCATCATTGTACTTCTCTAAAATCACAGATCTGAGTGAGATGAGAAGTGTTCGTGGTCTATCCCATTCTACAGTTGATTTTTAGTCTTTTACTGAAAGGGAAAAAGAAACCATCTTGCTGGTCACACACTTTGCTGGAGTGGAGCTTCTCCAACATTAAGGTAGGGTTGAAGGAAGGATTTTTTTTTTTTGACTGACATATTGTCTTTGAGCCAAGACTTAGGAGATTTTATTGAATACGTGTTTTTGTTATCTGTTCAATGGCCTTAGGACAATTTCCAGAGATTTTTAAGTGACTGCCTTTTAAATAATTCTTACAATTATGGCTGTTGCAGTAGAAAACATGTCCATGAAGCTTTTCATGCAATTATTTTATTTTATTTAAAAAAATTATGTTTATTCATTTTTGAAAGAGAGAGACAGAGCACAAGCAGGGGTGGGACAGAGAGAAAGGGGGACACAGAATCTGAAGCAGGCTCCAGTGTCTGAGCTGTCAGCACCGGAGCCTGATGCGGAGCTCAAACTCACAAACCGCGAGATCATGACCTGAGCTGAAGTTGGACACCCAACTGACTGAGCCACCCAGGTGCCCCATGCAATTATTTTAGAGGTAGAATCATCTTCAATCCATGTTTAATATCTATGCTAAATATAGAATTCTATCCAACATATTTTAAAATTAGATTTAAGGTTAGCCTTCAATAATCTTAATTTGTTGTCTCTTCTGGTACCTAGACTCATTCACTGCCATAACTTCCAACTGACAGCTGATCTTTTCTATTCAAGGAGATTCATATATATCACCTACCTTGGATTTGGCTGCCTTTGCCTTCTGTAATGCCTATATATAAATTCCCCAACTAACCACTAATCAGTATTGACCCAAACATAAGGATACGTCGACGCTCCTATTCAACAGAAAGGAGTTACAGAAGATAAGACCTTCCACCCTCAGCAACCTCAAAGATTTAAAGGTCATAATTGTTCAGGGAGGAAAGTGATGAAGAGAACAAAGGCAAGAGAAAGATAAAATTAAATTTCCTTACAACTTGCAGCCCAATGATAAATACCTGAATCACGCAGAGTATAGCATTCCTCAAGGAACTCATGGCTGACTTAATGTTGATGTTTTGCTAGGGACTAAAAGCAACCTTGACAATACCCAGACCTCCAGGATCCTATGAATCTTCTTTAACATACGGAAGTACCTTAAAGACTTCTATTATCTCTACCTTCTTCCAACTTAAAAGTGTATAATCAATTGTTCCTCAAAATCACAGTGCAGCTTTTTCTGCCCACAGGTCCTGTTGCCATACTTTAATAAAAACATCCATTTGCAATGAAAAAAAAATTGCATCAGATTGAAAATTGAAATACACAATTACATAAAATTCTTTCAGAGATTATTTTTCAAAATAACAGAATCCTATTTAAAGTAGAATTGAGTTGCTAAAGGCAGAAAAATAATTTCAATGAGAACTACTAGAAAATACATATATTCTAAAAGTTATCTGTTTAAAGGCATCAGCTATCTGTAGAAGCAGCAATGACTAATGTAGCTAAGTTTTAAGAAGTGAAAATAAATAAGAAAAATGAGCCAATGAGGTTCTCTTTATTAGTTCATTCTCAGATTCTGTAGACACAACAGATAGAATATGTACCTTGTCCAGGTGTAGGACTATTGATGTGTATCTTAGAATTCATCACTCAAAGGGACAATCTCAGGTGGCAGAGAATTGGATTTTTATTTCTACAAAAAAAACTGAGTTTTGACAAGTTACAAAGATCACACAATGGAGGAAAAGTTTTTCAACCAAATACCCTGAATCAATGGGATATCCACATTTATCTATCTACCAGAACTTTGATACATATACCATACCTTATAAAACTTTAATGCAACATATTGCCTATACATAGAAGTAAAACCAAAAACTATAAATTTTCTAAGGGAAAATAGAGGAGAATATGTAGGTTACCCATGGCTAAGCAAAAATATTAGATATTATGCTAAAAACATGATCTACAAAAGTGCAAATGCATAAATTGTATTTCACAAAATTAAAAACTTCTGCTCTTTGAAAGACACCATTAACAACAGTATGTAAAAATGAAAACCACATGCTGGGACAAAGTATTTTCAAAACACATATCTTATAAAGAGTTTATTTATTTTCAAATTTAAAAAAGTAATTCTCAAAGCTCAATAATAAATTACTTAAAAATCAGCAATATTTGAATGAACATTTTACCATAAGGACATGGATGGCAAATAAACCATAAAAAAAATTAGTCATTGAAAAACAAATTAATACCAAAATGAGGTACTATTGCACAAAAGAATAGCTAAAATGGGAAAGATTAAGAATATCAAGTGCTGGGGCACCTGGGTGGCTCAGTCGGTTAAGTGTCCGACTTCGGCTCAGGTCATGATCTCACGGTTTGTGAGTTCGAGCCCTGTGTCGGGCTCTGTGCTGACAGCTCAGAGCCTGGAGCCTGCTTCACATTCTGTGTCTCCCTCTCTCTCTGCCCCTTCCCTGCTCATGCTGTGTCTCTCTCTGTCTCAAAAATAAATAAACATTAAAAAATATTAAAAAAAATAAAATATAAAAAAAAGAATATCAAGTGCTGATGAAGATGTGAAGAAATTGGAACTCTCACACATTGCAAGTGGAAACTAAAATGATAAATATACTTTAGAAAACCAGCTTGTGTTTGACAAAAAAGTGATAATAAAGGGGAAAAAAAGACTACATTATGATTTCTATTCAGTCATTGTCAACTATACTCCAATACATTTTTTTAAATATAAAAATTACTTTTCACCCAAGATCTATTATATAACTTTCCTTTATTCTCTTAATAATATAAGTTATTTGCAATATATGTACCTAATGAGTATACTAAAAATAAAGATCTCCTATACATTAGAAAAAATCAAATAGAAAAATGTGTAAATGATTTAAACTGAAATTTTTTAACAAGGTCATTGAAAAAAAACAGAAAATAAGGTACAAAGACATGTACTACTTAATTAGCCATCATAGAAATTCACAACACAATACCGATAAAAACCCACTACCAGTAAAACTGAAAAAAAGAAGGCAGTTAATACAATGTTTTGGTAGGAATGTTGAGCAACTGGAACTCACATAAATTGTTGATTAGGTTGTAAATTTTACATCTTTTGGGAAAATTCACTGTGTTTTTTAAAGATAAGTCATATATATATATATATATATATATATATATATATACACATACCTATCAGAAATACATACGTATGTTCGTTGAAAGATACAAATGTATTCATAATGGTGCAAAAGTAAAAGCACCCCAAATGTTCAATAGCAGGAAAATGGATTTTTTTTAAATATATTCATACAATGAAATGAGAATAAGAAAAAAAGAAAGTGAATAAATCATTGCAATATACAACTGCAAAGAAGAATCTCATAAAGCACTGATTAACAGAAGAAGCCAGACACAAAAGAGTTATATATCATATGATTTATTGATATAAGGTTCAAAACAGGAAAACCTAATCTATAGTATAAGAAAGGTGATAGAATTTAAGATGGCCTTCAAGGTTCACTCCCACTGGTATATATGTATTATGTAATCCCTATCTTTGTGGGTAGAACTTGTGAAAATGACTTAGGTTTTCTCTTGTGATTGGGTTGTATTACATGGCATAAAGATATGCAGACCTAATTAAGGTCCCTAATCAGTTGAGTTTGAATTAATTAAAATGAAGATTCTACTGAGTGAACTTGACCTAAACAGGTGAGTCCTTTAAAATATTCTAGGCCACTGTTATAGATTTGAAGGGAGGTAAATATTCCTGTTTGTCTTGAAAGAAACAAGCAACCATTTCATGAACTGCCTATGGAGGTGATCATGGCACAAAGATATGAGACGCCTGTAGAAGGTAAGAATTATCCTCAGCTGACGGCCAGAAAGCAGTGACTTTAGTTCTACAACCACAGGAAAGAGAACTCAGATCCAGATGAGACTGCAGCCAAGACAAACACCTTAACTGTAACCACTTGATAATTTAAAGCAATGGATCCAGCTTATTATGCCCACATTCCTGACCCACAGAGACTGTGAGGTAACAAGTTTGCGTTAACACTAGTAAAGTTACCGTAACTAGCTATGTAAAAATAAGAAACCTATGCAAAAACCCAGGTAATGATTTCCCTTGATTAGTGGGAGGTGATGACTGGGAAGAGAATCTAGTGTAGCTTCTAGAATGTTGGTAATGTTCCATTTCTTGATCTGGGTGTAGATAAATGGATGGTGATTTTGTCAAAATCAACTTAACACTTATGACATATGCATTCTATCAGGTATGTTCCATTTTTATTCAAAGTTTAAAATTAAAACAATGGATATAGCCATTGGTATATATTTTATAAGCAAAACAATTTTAATTCATGTATAGATCAAACTACATACACAATAATTTCTTCATCATACATGTTCCTAAAATGGCTATTTTTCTCTTAATCATTTCCTGAGTCTTTTCAGTTTTGTCATAAATTTTCTTTTTTTTCGGTTCTGTCTAAATTTGGGTTATTCCCCCCTCCCCCCATTATGAGGGAAAAGA
Organism: Panthera tigris; assembly: GCF_018350195.1. Taxonomy (NCBI): domain Eukaryota; kingdom Metazoa; phylum Chordata; class Mammalia; order Carnivora; family Felidae; genus Panthera; species Panthera tigris. The sequence continues at coordinate 60,457,615 of NC_056667.1, forward strand.
AAAAAAAGAACTACAACTAAATTTTGGAATGGAATATTAACACTCCTATGTTTTAAAATACACTTTTTTTTTGTAGGCACAAATTAACACTAATGTATTTCCATGTCAACTTTGCCAACTATATTGATTCTGTTCAGAAATATCTCAAGGAAGCTTTATGTGATAAGGAGTTTCTTTACATTCTTGACTATGAATAAATTTGCCCAACCCCGTTTTGAATGTTTCATTAACAAGACATAGATTCTCCATTTTCCACAGCTCACTGGCTAACCTCGTATTTTTTTTGCTACTGAGTATACTAAAGTCTGTTTTTTTATATGATATGACACATACAGTGCTGGTGTTAATTTTCTAATATTTAGAGCTTTTCCCTTCTGCTTTCATGCATTTCAGAGAAGTGTGATATATTTTAGGAGGTGATATATATATATATATTTTTTTTTTTTCCATCTTTCAGTCCAGGATGATCACATATCTGAAATTTGAATAGATATTTTTAGCGGGGGAAGGGAATAGAGATTTGTTAACACTAGGCCTTTTAAGGCAACAGAGCACATTAACAATCAGTTGTCTATTTGGGCCACTTTGGCTATACCACAATTGAGATTAAAACCAATAAAAAAGAAACTTCCTGAAAAATATCTCCCCTACTCATTAATTTGAGTATTTCATTAGTTTTTACTAACATATTTGGCATCAAGTTAGAAGATTTTTAAAGAAAGGCCAAATTGAGATATGTAAATGAACCTTAGCAGATTTTAGTTTATAAGACTCCCAATGATATCTTGAATTTTGAGGATATTAGAAAACATGGAGATAGAGGATTGAACATACAGACTCATGATTCTCCTTTTATTTCCAAATACAGAATTTATAATGACATTTCGACATATTACAAAATATGAAAATGAGCTTAAAGTCAAGAAAGAGAAAACACAAAACACTGGGAAAGTTGTAGTCTTGGGTAGGAGTTAAAGCATGGTGGATGTTCAGTAGACTAGGAGCTAACACATATTTAGGTACTGTCACTTAGTGTGTACACAGGAAAGTAGTTAAGGCAAAAGATCACTTGCATTGCAGGAAGATAATTTTTTTTTTCAATCTAAGAATAAAGTACTACTCTCAATTTGTGAACTGAATAAAAATGAATAGATCATCTGAATTGTTGCTTGAAATGAGCCACTGTGGGCTTAATAGTAGCAAATAAGTAAGATTAGAAACTCTTATTTGGAAATAGATTTTGAAAAAGTAGACGAGAAACAGATTTCAAGAACTATCACTATCAAAGCCTTTTAGGCATAGAGGATAAATCAGTGGGCCTGAAAATGGACCAGAGGAATAAGCCCATACATTTATGTGACCTTGTGACAAAAGTAGCAGTGTACATTAATGTGAATACATTTTTAATATTGTGAATATTAATATGTGGTATTGGGACACCTGGAAATTCATTTTTTTCTTGTCAAAGTATAGTTGACAGAAAATGTTAAATAAATTTCAGGTGTGCAACCTAGTGATTAAACAATTCTATACGTTATACTACAGTCATCAAGCTTAAGTGTAGTCACTATCTGTCACCACACAATGTTATTTCAATAATATTTATGTTTTCATGTTATGATCTATAGTTTTTATGTCTGTGACTTATTTATTTCATAACTAGAAAATTTTACCTCTTAATCCCCTTCACCTATTTCAACCATCCCCTACACCTGCCCCCCAACTTGCCTTCTGGCAACCACCAGGTCTCTTTTTAGATTCCACATGTCACAAGCAGCAAGATTTCATTCTTCTTTATGGTCAATATTCCATTGTGTGTGTGTATACATATACATACACTCACACACCACATCTCCTTTAGCCATTCATCAATCTATGGACTTGTGGTTGCTTCTCTATTTTGGCTATTATAAATAATGTTGCAATAAATATAGGAGTGCACGTATCTTTTTGAATTAGTGTTTTCATTTGCCTTGGGTAAATGCCCAGAGGTATAATTACTGGGCCATATGGTATTTACATTTCTATTATTTTAATATTTATTTTGAGAGCAAGAGAGAGAAGACACACACCCATGGGGGTGGTGTACAGAGACATAGAATCCCAAGCAGCCTCCACACTGTCAGCACATAGGCCAATTCAGGGCTAAATATCACAAATTGGGAGATTGTGATCAGAGCTGAAATCAATAGACACTTAACCGACTGAGTCACCCAGCTGCCCCTGCATTTATAATTTTTTTGAAACCTCCATACTGTTTTCCACAGTGGTTCCGCCAGTTTACATTCCTATCAACAGTATATGAAAGTTTCCTTTTCTCCACATCATCACTAACATGTTATTTCTTGTCTTTTTTGATACTACCCACTTTGACTAGTGTGAGCTGATATCTCATTGTGGTTTCAATTTGCATTTTTCTGATGATTAGTGATGTTTGAGTATAGTTTTGTGTGTCTTTTGGCCACCTATATGTCTTCTTTGGAAAAATGTCTGAAGTCTTCTGCCCATTTTTAGTATGATTGATTTTGTGCTGTTGAGAGTTGTATAAATCCTTTATATATTTTGGATATTAACCCCTTATCAGATGTATGATTTGTGAATATCTTCTCCCATTTAATAGGTTGCCTTTTTGTTTTGTTGATGGTTTTATTTGCTGCACAAGACCAAACATCTCTCAATGGTTTATTTTTGCTTTTGTTTTCCTTTCCTGAGGAGACATATCCATAATTCTTTTGCTGAGGCTGATGTCAATGAGATTATTGCCTATGTTTTCTTATAGGAGTTTTATGGATTCAGGTCTCACATTTAGGTCTTTAATCCAGTCTATTTTTGTGTATGGTGTAAGAAAGTGGTCTAGTTTCATTCTTTTGCATGTGGTTGTCCAGTTTTCCCAGCTGTATTTATTGAAAAGACCGTGTTTTCCCCATTTCAAACTCTTCCTTCCTTTGTCATAGATTAGTCAACCATATATGCATGGATTTATTTTTGGTTCACTATTCTGTTTCATTGATCTATGTCTCTGCTTTTGTGCCAGTACCATACTGTTTTGATTACTACAGTTATGTAGTATATCTTGAATCTGGGATTGTGATACCTCCAGTTTTGTTCTGTCTCATGATTGCTTTGGCTATTCAAGTTATTTTGGGGTTCCACACAAATTTTACAGTATGTTACAGTTCTGTGAAAAATGCTATTGGTATTTTGATAGAGCTTGCATTGAATCTGTGGACTGTTTTGGTTAATATGAACATTTAAAAAACGTTAGCTTTTTCAGTCCTTGAGCATGGTGTTTCCATCCATTCCTTGTGTTATCTTCTATTCTTTGATTGATATTTTATAGTTTTCAGAGTATAGGTCTTCACCTCCTTGGTTAAATTTATTTTTAGGTATTTTACTTATGTAATGCAATTGTAAATGGGATTCTTATATCTTCTTTCTGCTACTTCACTATTAGTGTATAGAAACACCACATATTTCTGCATATTAGTTTTGTATCCTGCAACTTTACTGAATTCACTTATTCTAACAGTCTTATTTTTTTGGTGAAATCTTTAGTGCTTTCTATATATAGTGTTATGCCATCTGCAAATAGTGATCGTTTGTATGTTTATTTATTGTTTGATTACTACAGCTAGGACTTCTTGTGCTATGTTGAGTGAAAGTGATGAGAGTGGACTTGTCTTATTCCTGATCTTAGGGGAAATGTTTTCAGTGCTTCACCATTGAATGTGATGTTAGCTGTGGTTGTCATATATGGTGTTTATTATGTTCAGGTATGTTCCCTCTAAACCCACTTTGTTGGGAGTTTTTATCATGAACAGATGTTGTTTTGTCAAATGCTTTTTCTGCATCTACTGAAATAGTCATATGGTTTTCAACCTTCCTCTTTTAATGGGATGTGTCACATTGATTGATTGCATCCCTGGAATAAATCCCTTAATCATGGTCAATGATCCTTTTGATATATTGTAGAACTTCGTTCATATTTTGTTGAGGATTTTTGCATTTATGTTCATCAGAGATATTGGTCTGTAGTTACCTTTTTTCTAATGTCATTGTCTGGTTTTGGTATCAGGGTAATCCTGGCCTTGTACAATGCATTTGGAAGTTTAACTTTCCTCTATCTTTTGGAATACTTTAAGAAGAACAGATATTAACTCATCTTTAAATGTTTAGTATTATTTACCTGTGAAGCCATTTTGCCCTGGACTTTGGTTTATTAGGAGTTTTTTTTTTTTTCAATTACAGATTTAATTTTGTTACTAGTAAAGTGTTTAATATTTTTTATTTCTTCTTGCTTCAGTATTGGAAGATTGCAGGTTTCTACAAATTTATCCATCTCTTCTAAATTTTCCAATTTTTTAGCATATAATTTTTCATAGTATTCTCAATTCTTTGTGGTATCAGTAATTATCCTTCTTCACTTCTGATTTTATTTATTTGCATCTTCTCTTTTTCTTGATGGGTGTGATTAAAGTATTACCAATTTTTTTTTTTATCTCCCAAGAACCAAGTTTTGGTTTCATTAATTTTTTATATTGTTTTTAAGTCTATATATAATTTAGTTCCACTCTAATCTTTATTATTATTTCTTTCCTTCCTCTACTCCCAGATTTGTGTTTCTAGTTCTTTTAGGTGTAATTTAGATACTTTATGTCTCTTGAGGTAGACTTGTATCACTATAATCTTTCTTAGAACTACTTTTCCTACATCCAAAGGATTTTGGATTATTGTGTTTTCATTTCATTCTGGATATTTTTTTATTTTTGTCTTTGATTTCTTCATCGATTTATTGGTTTTTTAGTAGCATGTTATTGAGCCTCCATGTTTTGTGCTTTTTCCCGTTTTTTGGGTTTTTTTTTGACTTCTCATTTCATAGCACTGTGGTTGGATAACATGCTTGATGTTATTTCAATCTTGTTAAATTTAATGCAAATTTTTTTTATGGCCTAATATGATATATCTTGGAGAATGTTCCATGTATGCATGAAAAGAATGTGTATTCTGCTGCTTTGGGGTGAAATGTTCTGTATCTATTTATTATGATCTAATGTGTTGTTCAAATCCATTGTTTCCTTGTTGATTTTCTATCTCAATGGTCTATTCATTGATTAAGAGGGATTTTAAAGTTCCCTAGTATTATTGTATTGCTGTCAATTTATTCCTTTATGTCTAATATTTATATTTTTAATATTTATCTAAGTGCTTTTCATTGGGTGCACAGATACTTAAAATTGTTATAACCACTAATTGGATTGATCTCTATCAATATGTAATGTCTTTTTTTGTCTCTTTTGTCTGATATAAATATTGCTATTCTGGATTTTTAAAAATTGTTTGCATGGGATATCTCTTTCCATCCCTTAAGTTTTAGTTTGTATATGTCTTCAGGTCTTCAGTAAGTCCTTTGTAGGCAGCATATATAGATGGGTGGTTTTTTTGTTTGTTTGTTTTGTCCAATTACTCCGTATCTTTTGATTATGGCATTTAGTTCATTTACATTTAAAGTAATTACTGATAGATACGTACTTATTGTAATTTTATTAATTGTTTTATGTTTGTTTTTATACTTCTCTGTTCCCTTCTTTTACTCCTGCTCTCTTCCCTTGTGGTTTGATGGCTTTCTTTATTGTAATGCTTGTATTAGTTTACTTGTGTGGGTATCTTAGGGTTCTTTCTTTTAGTATGGTTACCGTTGCAATCATATATAACATTCTATGTGTTTAACAGTCTGTATTAAGTTGATGGTTCAAAGACACTCTAAAAGCATTGAATTTTTACTCCTTTTTCCATGTTTTATGCATATAATGTTGTATATTACATCTTATTTTGTGTATTCCTAGACTAGTTTTTATAGATATAATATTACTACTTTTGTATTTTATATCTGGGTTGAAGTTCATCCACTTATTTCACAAGTTTGGTGAGTACTTTCATGACCATTACTTTGAACTCTGTATCAGATGTAGTGCTTACTTCCATTTCATTTACCTCTTCATCTGTGATTTTTGTCTTGTTTTTTTTTATTTGGGACATATTCCTCTGTCAAACTCTCAGTGTTTCTTTTCACATATTAAGGCAGTTAGGTTCTCTGGTCTTCAAACTTGTGGCCTAGTGTAAAGAGTTCATATGGTCCCTTAGCACAATCCCTTCTAGACACCAGAACCTTTTGATTCAGAGAGGGTATGGTTCCTGTGTGTTCTGAAGCAAGAGAGAAAAAGGAACAGAGAAGTACTACAGAAACAACCACAAAGCAATTAACAAAATGGCAATAAGTACCTACCTATCAACATTTGCTTTAAATGTAAATGGACTAAATGCTCCAATCAAAAGACGGGTAACTGAATGAACTTTTAAAAAGTCCCATCTATATGCTGCCTAGGAGACTCCCTTCAGACCTAAAGGCACCTACAGCCTGAAAGTAAAGGGATAAAAAAATATAATCCAAGCAAAAAGAAGAAAAACAAACATAAATAAATAAATATTGCTATCCTGGCTTTATCGGACAAACTAGACTTTAAAACAAGACTGTAACAAGAGACAAGAAGATATTACATAATGATAAAGAAAGGAACAAGACGACATAACAATTGTAAATATCTATGCACCCAACATAGAAACAACTAAATACATAAAAAAATATTAAAAGACATAAAAGGCCAAAAGTAAAGGCATATACAGTAGAAATTGACAGTAATAAAATAATAGGGTGTTTTAACACCCCTTTTACATCAATGGACAGATCATCCAGTGGCTTTGAATGACACATTAGGCCATATATATATATATATACAGAATATCCCCTCCAAAACCAGAAGAATACAAATTGTTTATGTTGGACCATAAAAGAAATTTAAGTAAATTAAAGAGTATTGAAATCCTATCAAGCGTCTTTTCCAACCATAACACTGTAAAAGTGGAAATCACTTACAAGGGAAAAAAATGAAAAAAACAAAACACAAACACCTGTAGGCTAAACAACATGCTACTAAACAACCAATGGTCAATGCAGTTATCAAAAACACAAAGCAACAGCAGTTTCCAGATAGAAGTTTATAGCAGTACAGGCCTACTTCAAGAAACAAGAAAAACTGCCATCAAATCTTATTCATAAAGAACTAGAGAAAAAATAAATAAAGCCTAAAGTTAGTAGGAAGGAAGGAAGGAAATAAAGAATGGAGTATAAATAAAATAAAGAGTAAAACATAATTAGAAAAGATCAATGAAACCAAGAATTGGTTCTGGAAAATATAAATAGCATTGATAAACCTTTATCTAGACTCATCAGGAAGAAAAGACTCAAGATCAGAAGTGAAGGAGGAGAAACAACAACAAATACTAATACCACAGAAACAAAAAAACTTACTAGAACATATTCTGAAAAATTATATTCCCACAAATTGGATAACCTGGATAAATTACTAAACACATACAATCTTCCAATACTAAATCAGGAGGAAATAGAAAATTTAAACAGTCCTTTACTAGTAACAAAACTGAATCAATCATAAACCTCTCAACAAACAAAAATCCAGGAGCAGGCAGCCTTACAGTGAAGCCCACCAAAAAAACCTATTAGAACAAATGAATTCAATAAAGTTGCATGATACAAAATTAATATAAAGAAATGTTGTATTTATTATCCTTCATTTTTAATGTGTGTGTATAGAAAGAGAAAAATACCTAGAAATAAGTTTAACCAAGTGAGTGAAAGACGTAAACTCAAAACTATAAGCCACTGATGAAAGAAACTGAAGACAACACAAGGAAGATATTCCATGCTTATGAATTGGAAGGGTTAACACTGTTAAAATATCCCTACCACCCAAAGCATTCATTTCAATCCCTATCAAAATACCAATAGAATTTTTCACAGAACTCAAATACTTGTAAAATTTCTAAGGAACCACAAAAGACCTTGAATAGTGAAAGCAATTTTGAGAAAGAATAGCAAAGCTGGAGGTATGACAAATCCAAACTTCAAGATATACTATAAAGCTATAATAATCAAAACAATATGGTACCAGCGCATGTGCGTGCACACACACACACAAATCAACAGAATATAATATAGTCCAGAAATAAATACACTCCTATATGGTCAATTAATCTATGACAGGCAAGAATATACAATGGGGAAAAGACTGTCTTTAAATAAATGGTGTCGGGAAAACTGGACCACCTTCTTATACACAAAAATAAATGCAAAATAAATTGAAGACTTTAATGTGAGTCCTGAAACCATAAAACCCTATAAGAAAACATAGACAGTAGCATTTTGGACATCAGCTTTAACAAGATAATTATGGACATGCCTCTTCTGTCAAGGGTGACAAAAACAAAATAAGCAATTAGGACTACACCAAAATAAAAAGCCTCTGCACAGTGAAGGAAATCATCAACAAGATGTTTACAAATCATACATGTAATAATAGGTAATATCCACAATATGTAAAGGATTTATACAACTTAATACATAAAAAGTAATAACAGCCACCAACATAACCTGATTAAATAATGGGCAGAAGACCTATAGATGGCAAACAGGCATATGAGTAGGTGTTCAACATCACTAATCATCAAAGAAATGCAAATCAAAACCACAATGAGATATCATCTTACACCTGCCAGATTGGCTATTATCAAAAGACAAGAAATAAAAAGTGTTGATGCAGACATAAATTGATGCAACCACTATGGGAAACAGTATGAAAGTTCCTGAAAAAGTTACAAATTGATATATTACATGATTCAGCAATTCTCCTTCTAGTTACCCAAGGTAACTAAGAACACTAATTCAAAGAGATCTATGCATCCCTTTGTTTATTGCAGCATTATTTACAATAGCCAAGATATGGAGGCAACCCAAGTATCCTTTGATACATGAATGACTAAAGAGAATATGGACATATACATATACAATGGAATATACTTACCTATAGAAAAAGAATCAAATTTTGCCATTTGTGACAAGATAGATGGACCTAAAAGGTGCTGTGCTGGGTGAAATTAACCAGACAAAGACAAATTCCATATAAGTTCCCTTATTTGTGGAAACTAAAAACAAAATGAAACAAAACAAAAACAAATAAATACTCTTGCATGCAGAGAACAAACTGATGGTTGCCAGAAGGGTGAATTTGGTGGTGGGGGGAAATAGGTAAAGAGGATGAATGGTCCAAACCTCCACTTATAAAAGACATAATTTATGGAGATAAAATTTATAACATAGGGTATATAGTCAATAATACTATAATGACATGGCATCATGACAGATGGTGACTTTACTTATTGCGATGACAGAATAATGTATATTACTATCAAATTGCTATGTCGTACACCTGAAACTAATATTTTATATCAAATATCCTTCACAAAAAGTTTTTACTGATTTGAATTTAAATGTGATGGGTACCATAGAAACCAACTCAACAGGTATTTTCATTTTATTAAATGTGACATAATTAAAACAAATTTACATGTGTTTCAATAGTATATTTTAAAAGCCAGGTACCCATAATATGGGACTAGGTGCAAGGCAAGTATAGATAGCTCATAGCCTCAAAACTTCTTTAATGAGATCATCATAGGAGATGAAATATTAAGAAAAATCACAGGTTGCTACCAGGTTTCAAGGAGATTACCTATGAGAATCCAGAGAGTTTATGGAAGGCTTTATAGAGAAGGTTGTATTTGTTTGATACTGAAGAATGGTTACTTCTTTGAAAAACAAGATGGAGTCAATAGCAATTGCTTTTCCTATTTTCAAAGAAAGGGCCATTTACCTGTTCTTTCTAGACACTACTTATTCACAGGATAGTTTGGAAATAGTTATAGCTACCAGAAAAATGCTTTAAAGTCTCATGGCACCAAAGTGCATTCTGCAAAACAAAAATATATTTTGTTAAAAGGTAAAAATATTCACTTGAGATTTTTTTCAGAAACAGTTCAAGTCCAAGCTCTGTCACTTACTAGATATGAAACATATGTTTAGATATGCAGTGTATTAGCTATGTATTAGCTATGAAATCTCTGTATATCAGTTTCCTTAAAACAATCCCATGTTGTAGATAAGTGTTTAATGATGTAAAGCATGTAGTATAGAACCTGGTACATGGTAACAATTTTCTAAATCTAAGTTAATTTTCTTATTATATCAGGAGGAAAAGCCTATCTTTTCCTATTAATACACTGATTAATGTTTGTACTCTTATTTGGGTACTAATATTCGCTAAACAAATAGTGTGAGTAGAATATAATATAAACAAAAATTGAGAGGAAACTGTCTCAAATCCTCCATAAAACAGCTGATTAAAATTAAGATTGATATACATACACACATAAAATGATAACCACATTTTGAACTATAGATACCTTTGAGAACTGAGAGATACCAGTTTTAGCTCTGTAAAAAGATGAAATAATTGTAGGTGTTATTCTGATGGAAATCAATGCCCTCACATAAAACCAAAAAACCTTGGGTAATCTTGTGTATTATGATAAATGGAATAATTAAAGAATGGAATGAAATATTGGTAATGCCTTTGAAATCTTCTTTTAAAAAATCTATTTTAGTGAGGATACACAATTATATTTGATCCACTGAAATAAATGAAAGCTTCACTACCAGTGAATTACTTTTTAGAACATAGAATGTGTTTATAGATATTTTCACGGGACCTAACTTGATTAAGGCAAGATATACCATTGTTCTTGTTGAATCTAGTGTTGTGAGGTGTTCAATGAATGTTTAGGAAAGAATGAATATTCAAAAGATATGATACTTTGAATATACTAAACATAGGTTTTCATTACTCCAGTGTAAACTATATTTTTGGCAACTATTCTCACATTATGGTCCTAGGAAGAGAGGAGGGCAAACACCATCACACAAAAGAGAGGACATAAACAGAGTCTTTTAGACAGCTAAAGAAAGCCTTTCTGGTTGATGAGAAATTGTAGGAGGAAGAGATGGTTGGGGAAACAAAGTGATGCAATTCTCATTTGCTTGGCTCTATATCAAACCCTCAAATCATAAAGGGTAATGAAGAGGAAGAGACAAGTGTAGAGTCTTTGCCTGGCCTCTCATTTCATAATTTTTGCAAAACACAAGATTAACAAAATTTTAGATTTTGTGGTTTCTAAATTCAACAGAATTACTTGGACATCTGTAAAAAAAATGATTTCTAGGTTCTATTCTTAACATGAGATCAGAAGTTCTTATTAATATTCTATAGCTTGTTCTACACTGTCTATGTTTGGGAACAAATGATCAATTAAGATCGTAAATGTTATGTAAAAGGATTATTATCGTTAAATCAGTGTCAGTCAAATAGATTATGGACATGAATATCAGGAGCGATCATACTTCTAAACATATTTGCATTTATCTAAAAAAAAGGATTTGAGTATTCAATTCTTTAAATAATAAATGCAAAGACTGACGAGCACAACTTAATAGTCATATAAATAGGTCACACAGTCTATCAATATTTAGTTTAAACTGTGTTCTGAGAATGTCTTAGTTAAGGTTGCTATACCAAGGTATCCTAAACTGAGTGGCTTAAACAGCAAACATTTATTTCCCACAATTCTGGAGGCTAGAAGTCGGAGATCAGGATCCCAGTATGCTCAAGTTCTGGTTTGACCCCATTTCCTGGCTTGTAGATAGCTGCCTTCTTGCTATATCCTCATGTAGACCAAGAGAGATTTTATCTCTTGTGTGTCATTTTAAGGGCACTAATAGCATTTATGAGGGCTGCACCCTCATGATATAATTACATCCCAAAGGCCCTACCTACAAAATGCCATCACAATCGGGACTAGGTTTCAACATGAATTTGGGTGGATGGTGGTGGGGGGACACAAAGTGGTGTTAAATAGATTTTTATACAAGGATTCTATGGCCAAATATTTGAAAGAAATATCACAAGCTAAATCTATCTTTGAAATATTACTATTGCAATAAGCATATCATATACTATGTGACTTCCTTTAGCTAAAAAATGTATGGAAATTTTTTCCTTGCACACCAATAAGATTCTGTTTTAAGTGAACTGAAATGTTGCTTATAACACACTTTTGAGTACAATGGTTAATGCTATTAATTTTCAAACTATGTTCCAAGGATTTCTTTAGTTTCCAGGGAAGAAAGTACGTTCCCTATATTTAATTTATATCTGATCTGTCATCTCAGACTATGTCTCAGTATCACACAGATGAGATTTTAAAGCACAGAAAAAAAAAAAAAATTCCCACCAGGGTTTTCAAATTCCCCAAGTTTAAGAAGCACTGGTGCAGATGATGAAAGCCAGAAATCTGAGTTCTAATTTTAGCTCTGCCACTGACTATGCAACCTGAAATAACTTACTTTTCTTGTGATTTTTTATATTTATAAGGAAGCTGAGAAAAGGACTCAGTAGTCCCATCAGCTTGTATATAAAACTTATTGACATTTATTGAGTAAATGATTGTGTACGTTGAAGAAAATATTGACTAATAAATGATTGTAAAGCTTTTAGTAAATGGAAATCATTATGTAAACACATATTAAAGTCATTATATAGAAAGAGGAAAATGAGCATGTAAATATTATATGACAAGAAAAAGCAAGTAAAATTCTGCATTGCTCTCATATTTCATAATTAAAGGAAAAATATGTACTGGCAACTTTATTTAATGCTTACCTAAGTGGAACATTAAACAATGTTTTTTGTTTTTTGTTTTAGAATCATTCACTTACATAGCTCTTAGATAAAGTATATTTGGCCTCTAATGGAAAATAATGCTAACAGTAATCATATGCTGCATTTACATAATATATTTCTTTTGCTGTTCTGGGAGTGCTTTTACATTGATCTCATTTTTCTTTTGATGACATTCTTATGAGGTAAGCAGTACATGTAGCTAAGTAATAGATACAATGTATAGACTAAAGGATAGCATAAATGATCATTAGAGAAAAAGTGCTAAAATCACAGTTATCTTACTTTAGAAACACAACAAATGCACAAAATATATTTTATAAATTTAAATGGCAATGTTTGTAGTATTTTTCCTAACAATTATTTAAACTGTGTGTTTAGTTTTTATTCATGAATCACTTACCCTATTGTATATATATTTTCCATGAATTGCTATTGTATTATCATTTTATATTTTATATCTATATATATTTCATACTACATTGATACTTAAAGTTCTCAAGTATTTATGAATGGATCAGTTTCATTAATTCTATTAAGACTGATGCCCTAAGTTTAAATATCTCTCTGATCTATAAGCATGTAGAAAAAAATAAAAATAAATCATTCACATTAAAAAATAAGACAAAAGGGGCACGTGGGTGGTTCAGTCAGTTGAGCTTCCAACTTAGGCTCAGGTCATGATCTCACAGCTCATGGAGTTCGATGCTGTCAGTGCAGACACAGCCTGCTTCACATCTTCTGTTCCCCCACCCCCCCTGCTCCTTCCCTGCTTGTGTGCCATCTCTCAAAAATGAATAAATCTGAAAAAAAAATAAGACAAAGATTTCTATGGGCCATTACAGAATAGAAAAATGTAGCCATTGGGGGGAGGGGACCTGGTGCTCCCTTTTTTTCCAAAGCTTTCTAAACTCTGGCAATGTCTGCTGCAAGGCCACATATCCCTTGAGAAGTATTGCTTGACACCAAAAGTGTATACAGTTCCACTGCCCATAAAAATTATTTGATAAGAACTGTGGAGAAATGCTCCCCAGAGATAGGTTTTAATAAAGTTTCAGTATTCTTCAAACAGCAAATTGCAACACATTATGAATTTAAATTTATTTTAGCATGGCATAATCAGTATTTATTGAAGTAAAATAGTGTATAACTTTTGAGTGTATCATATGTAAACCTGTATGTTTTGTGAAGCTTAACATATGCATAGGTACAATTGAGCACCAAGTCAGAATACAAAATGAATGTTTTTGATTTGGTTTCTATCAAAAAAAGCTTGAAAGATAAAAAAAAAAAAAGTTTGGAACATATCTGGAAAACCCAACTTCCTTCTTAGTAGAGATGTCTATGATATTAATATTATCCCTGTAGGATAAAACTAAGTCCTCACTATTTTAATGTACCTGGTTTTTGCAAGCCAGGAGAATCTGGACAGAAAATTCATCCTGACAGTAGGGTGGGGGATTGTAGAGAAAGAGAATAAGAGGGAACACATAAAAATAAACAAAAGACAAGCTCCTATTCACAATTAACCTATTTAAAATGCAAAGAAAAAAGCAAAACTAACAAAGATAACAAAAAAAAATCAGTAATTAAGATGTTAACTAATCCCAACCCAACAAAAAGAACAGAAGAAAAAGATATGACCTTAAAATAAGAATACTGTAGAAAAATGGTGCTCTAGGAACATGGGAATCCAAACACAGCTTCCACTTCTTCCAATCTCAACTCTAAGGTAACAGTCTCTATGAACCAGGTAGCATATGAGGCCACAACTAAGTTACAGAGAGAAATTGGCTTCTGATGGGTTTCCAGAAGAGATACTAATAAAAATTTGTTTTCTTCAGGTACTTCTCTTTCCCACTGCTGGGGAAGCCTTGGAAATGATCAGAAATTATCACATATCCTATCCTCAGAAGACTTGGCCCTGAGAAATATTTGGAGCACTGAAATAATATGTGAATGAGCTGTATCTCTTTGTACTGTAATCTAAGAAAGATCTGGAAGAACAAATTGAGTGTTCCCTGCTGCTGACATTCAAAAACTATAAAACAAATTTGGATCAGGGATGCTTGTTTCAGGTGCCTGGACTGTGTTCCAGGCTATGATAGCAGGTAGCACTTTGGCTGCCATAATTTAATGTACCTTCATAATAAATCTTGATCCAAAAAGAAAAAGCATTTAGCAATCAGAGAGAGGAGAAAAGGAAATTAAGAGAGATGGCTGTGAAATAAAGCTGCAGATGAACAAAAATATCGTCTTGAATAAACAGTAGCAATATAATCAATTTATGGTGTTCAGAATTCTTTTTTAAACAGAGGAATTTAAAGAAAACAGTCACTGCTGAGGTTCAATATTGTAGACTAGAAAAATCACAAGTGGTAATTGAAGTACATAGTAATATAAGACAGGAGAATCAAAAAGCAAGAGGTAAGTTTGAAAGAAGATAAACAGACCTATTATATGAACAACAGTTATTCTGAGGGAAAAAAACAGAAGGAAAAGAGGTAATATTTAAACAAATTATCAAAAATATTTTCTTGGGTTGCAGAAAGATCAAAATGTGTCATTGGAAAGGAATAACAATGTTATCACATGTCTGACATGAAAATCTTTTGCTATCAAATGGTAACTACTTAAGCTCTTTGGATAAACAAAAATCTCTTACATGTTCCCAGGAAAAAAGAATAAGTTATCTTTTAGATTATAATCAAACTGGAATTAGACTTTCCATCTGTGCCACTGGAAACCAGAAGATGGTGGAGTGTCATTTACAGAACATTAAACGAACTGCAATACAAGAATCCTACACTCAGTCAAAAATCATCCTCTTGCTAGAATGAAAGAAAGATATTTGGGGATACATAAGATTCAGAGAATAGATACCAGTTATTTCCCACTAAGAAAATCACTGAGGTGGCTACACAAAAGTCATTCACAAACCCATTCTCATTATCCCCCATGAAGCGTAGAGCCTGGAAAACTGAATTCATCAATTTCCCATGTAGATAATATTGTACATACTGCATAATTCCAGCCAATGATTATTTCACAGAAGTCTGCTAGTGTCAGCTGCTCATTTTCCTCTTATTTCATGCTTATAATACAAACAGAAAGCCCTTGTATTAAGGTGGGCATCTTGGCACCAAGACTTTATTCTAAGAATGTAAAAGATAAATCATACAAAATCCTGGTTTTCTGAAGGCAGGGTCGAGCCCTGGACTTCCTGCCAGTATACATTTTATTACACGAGATAAATAAAACTATTAGTTGTTTAAAATATTTTTTAGGATTTCTATTATTGGCAGCCAAAGTGTATTGTTAACTGATACAATGTGTAGCATATAAAAGTGAAATTCTGCCAAACCCAAAATGTGAAATTGGATAAGTGTAAGTAAGAGGTAGGATGTATTTGGAAGTGAGGATACTGTCATTACCATCAAGTAATTGTCCTACTAGGCATTTATCCAAAGGATACAAAAATACTGATTCTAAGGGACACATGCACCATTGTTTATAGCAGCATTATCTACAATAGCCAAATTATGGAAACAGCCCAAGTGTACATCAAAAGATGAGTAGATGAAGAATATGTGGCATATATGTACAATGGAATATTATTCAGCCATATAAAAGAATGAAATCTTGCCATTTACTGCAACTTGGATGAGGTAGAGAGTATAATGCTAAGCAAAATAAGTCAGTTAAAGAAAGACAAATATCATATGATTAATTTCTATTTAGAATATATAAAGATTATTCAAGAATTAATTATAGAAAATATCCCAATTTAAAAACAGACAAAATACTTTGACAATTCACCAAAGAAGGTATGTAGATCACAATTAAACATATGAAAAGATGCCAAACATCAGTAGCCACTAGGGAAATGCAAACTGTAACTACAATGAGATACAACTGCATATCTATTAATATATTTAAAATTTAAATAAATAAAATTATAAAGACTGACAATACATAATGTTGGTAAGAGTGTGAAAGAACTGTTTATGGAAATGTAAAATGCTACAAAATTTTGTAAGCCCTTGCTTATTTTCTTTAAAAATTAAACATATAATTAACATATGACCTAGACATTCTGCTCCTAAGAATTTACACAAGGGAATTGGAAGCATATATTCATACAAAGACTTGTGCATAAATATTCATCACAAGTTTATTTGCAATAGCACAAACCTGAAAACAACTCAAATATCCCTCAAAAGTTGAATGGATAAATAAATTGTGCTATATCATATATGTGTATATATGATTTTTGGTGGAGTCTTTCAGGTTTTCCATGTACAGTATATCATCTGGGAAGAGTGAAAGTTTGACTTCTTTCTTGTACATTTGGATGCCTTTTATTTCATTTTGTTGTCTGCTGAGACTAGGACATCTAGTACTATCTTGAACAACAGTGGTGAGAGGAGAGTGGACATTACTGTTGTGTTTATGAAAGGTAGTTACAGTTTAATTAAGGTTTTGTTATTGCCAGTATTTACTGAGAACTAACTGCTTGTCTTCTGATAAAGCCTATAGTAGAGATCATCTCCTGTTATAATGATGTCATTCTTCCCTTAGTAGTTTGAAACAAAAGACAAGAACTTCCTATGATTTAAACTGTGACTATGATAACAAAATATCTGAATCCAAAGAGAAGAAATAATTTAGCGCATTAAGTATCTGGCTATGCAGATGAAAACAGCTGAATGTTTAAGTTTTTTTTTCTTTTTTGTTCATATTTTGTAGTTTCCTGTTATTTAATTCAGTTAAAAATTTCCCATGTATCCAAGATACTAAGAAAATCAAAATAAGTACTTTGGATCTACAAACAGAAGAAACACTTGGAACAATTTTTCTATTGATTTTCAGCAGCTTTATTGTGTCTTGGCCAAAGTTCTAATAAACTGGCAAGAGACTAGTCAATATGATTAAATAAGTTTTTTGGTTGGATAAGTGAATAATTTAATCTAAATTTCAAAAAGATTATCATGCTAAGCGGTGCTTCTCAGAATTTAACATGCATATAAATGAGCTAGATACCTAGTTAAAATGCAGATTCTTAATTAGTAAGTCTGGAGTAGGGCTTGAGACACAGCATATTTAATCAATTCCAAGGTGAGCCTATTAGTTTCCTATTGCTGCTGTAGTTCATTCCGACAAAAATAGTAGATTAAAACAATACAACCTTTACTTTACAGTTCTAGAGATCAGAAATCCAAAATCAGTCTCAGTAATGTTTGCAGATGTTTGTGTTCCTTCTGGAAACTTTGAGGGTAAATCTGTTAACTTGCCCTTTCCATCTTCTGTTTGCATTCCTTTCCTCATGGCCTCACATCAAACTACCTCTGCTTCCATAGTCACATCCCAATTCTCTGATAGTCTTGCCTCCCTCTTGTAAAAATCCTTATGATTTTAATGGGCCCATCAGAATAATACAGAATCTTAATTTAACTGCATCTAAAAAATTTTTTTGCCATGTCATATAACTTATTCACAGAGTCTCAGGATTGCACATAGGTATATTTGAAACATCATTATTTGTTCTTAACGAGGTGGTATTAATGCTTCTTGTCCATAAGCCACAATTTATTGTACTCTAAAGACTTGTTACTCAAAGTCCAAAGACTGGTCAATCTTCTGGACAGACACATCACTTTTTGGTTCTGTTGCTTATTCAAATATAGTATAGAAACTGAACCAAAACCAGGGACCTACTGTCACCCAAAGAGTAAAATACACACACACACTTTATTTAAAAGATGATAGACTCTCAAAATATTTGATGGTGTGTAACTTTATTCCTTGGATATTATATTTGCAAGCTAAACACTTTTAAAAGTCCTTCTGAGAAATGTATTTGTGTGTACATGAGAGGAAAAGAGAGGAGGTAGAGAGAGAATGAAATAAAGCAGTGGAGGGGAAGAGAGGAGTTTTTAAATTGCATATTACAGTTCTGCTTGTTAGGAGTTTGAAAGTCACCAATTTGTCTAAACAAGTAAAAACATTTAACAGAATGAAAAATCAACTCTTCTTTGATCCATATGAGAGGGAAAGACACAGGACAATACACCGCTCCCAAGATTGGAGAGACAGGTAAATATACATCATTGAGGCTTGTCAGGACAAAGACTCATGAGCAGAAAGTGCTGGGAACCAGTGCTGGGTTAAGAAAACCCGAAGTGTAATAGAAAAATTGATGGAGGCTCAGTATGGACAACTGTGAGAGTTAAAAACTACAGGGGGGAACCAGTTATAGTAAGGGGGCTACAAAATATTGTGAGATTTACTTCTAGATACTTGTTCAGCTTCCACCATAGCATATATCAGATAAAAATTCCCTTGGGTTTCTATCAGGAACAAAGGAAAAGAAACCATTTTGAAATGCATGAGTTTCTGTCCTTCTGAACAGGACCTGCCATCTGGGAAAACTAGTTAACCAGACCCTATCCAGTGGAGTATTATCAGAGCATAACTGACCTGGGGTAAGGAAATACCCAACTCCAATCTGTTCTATAACCACCCTGTCCCATCTAAGTGGCAAGAAAAAAAGAGACAGAGAGAGGGAGAGAGAGAAACACTTGTAAAGTTTACAGTCCAGAGGCATAGGCTCACTAAAAGATTGAGACCCAACCACAGGACTGTAGGATAATTTACCTTCCCCAAACCTTACCACCACATTACTAAAAGCCCACAGGCAGCAGTTGTTTCTACCTGCTCCATCATGCACAGCTATCAAGAAAAGTTACAAGGCAAACAAAAACAACAAACAAATAGAAAAAATAAGAATTTGTAACATCATAGCAAGCATCAGACCGGATATGGCAGGGATGTGGAAATTATCAGACTAGAAATTTTTAAAAAGTATATGATTAATATGTTAAGAGCTCTAACGAATAGACAGCATGCAAGAACAAGTGGGCTGTAAAAACAGAAAGATGTAAATCCTAAGATCCCAAACTAAGTGCTATGGTTAAAAAACAGTAACAGAAGTGAAGAATGCATTTGAAGGGCTTATCAAGAGGCAGGACATGGTTGAAGAATATTGGAGCTACAGGGTACATTAATAGAATACCTCAAAATTAAAAAGTAAATAGAACAAAGACTAAGATAAACAAAACAGAATAACCAAGGTCTATGGAACAAAAGGTGTAATATATGCATAATGGGAATACCAGAGACAGAAAGGGACAGAAGAAATATTCAGGATAATAATGACAGAGAATATCCAGAAATTAATGTCAGGTACCAAACCAAAGATCCAGGAAGCTCAGAGAATACCAAGCAGGATAAATGCCCTCCCAACAAGCAACTACATTTTGCCATATCTTCAACTTATAGAAATCAGAAACAAGAAAAATCCTGAAAGGAGGCAGAAAAAAAAAAACTACCTATAGAGAAACAAAGATGAAATTAAATCCCACTTCTCCTCAGAAACCATGCAGGCAAGAAAAGAGTAGAATGAAATATTTGAAGTTTTGAGAGAGAAACCCATGAAGCTAAAACTGTATGTTCTTCAAAATTATCCTCCAAAAAGGACAGGAGAAATAAAGAATTTTCAGACAAACTTAAATTGAGGGCATTGGATCCAGTAGACTTGCCTTGCAATAAATGTTAAAAGAGGTTCTTTACAGAGAATGGATATAAGTCAAAAACTCAGACTTACAGGAAGGTAAGAATATTGAAGACAGAATAAGTAACGGTAAAATTAAAACAAAAGCCTACTTCTTATTCTCAATTGTTCTAACAAATAACAGGTATTCAAAATAGTAACCGCAGCAATGTATATTTGATTATGTATACTTATATGTATTATATATATACACACATGTGTATACACACGTATGTTTACATATAAATGAAATGAATGACAGCAATGATATAAGAGATGTAAGGTATTTTGCTGTTTTGTTACTTTAGGGTATCACACTATCGGTGAGATAGTACAGTATTATTGAAAGTAGACTGGGATTGTTGTAAACGTATATTGCAAACTCTAGGGAAATTACTAAAAATGTTTTAAAAAATATAATTGATATGCTAAAATGCAATCATATAGAATTTATAACTATTAAAGGCAATTAAAGAGAAGACAAAGAACAAAAAACAAAGACTACATATAGAAAATGGTAAGGAACATGACAGACATTAATCCAACAATATCAATAATTATTTTGAATGTCACTGGTCTAAATGCACCAACTAAAAGACAGATGGTCAGAATAGATCATAAAACATGACCTAGCTACATGCTGCCTACAAGAAATCTGCTTTAAATGTAAAGACACATATAGATTATATTCAATGATTAGAAAAACATATACCATACTAACACTACTCAAAATAAAGAAGGATTAGCTATATTAATTTTAGAGCAGATTTCAACGTAAGGATAGTTATCAAGGATAAGAAGAGCTTTACATAATGATAAAGGGTTCTATTTAAAAACTCTTAATGTGTATACAACTAATAACAGAGTTTCACACAATGATATCGTATTGTGGACTTTGACAGCTTTCATTCAGAAATAGATTCAGTTGGCATAAATCAGTTAAACTAACATGATCAATCAACATGGTATAATTGAAATCTATGGAATATTTCATCCAGAAACACCAGAATACACATTTTTCTCAAGCTCACATGGAATATTCACTAAGAGAGATCACATTCTGGGCCATAAAATATACCTTATCAAATTTAAAAGAATATAAATCATATAGTATCTGCTGTCAGACCACAATGGAATTTAACTAGAAATTCACAAAAGAGGGATAACTGGAAAATTCCAAAATACATGGACATTAAACAGCACAATTCTAAATAAAACGTGGATAAAACAACTCTCAAGGTAAATTGAAAATCTTTTGAACTAAATGAAAATACAAGTTATCAAAATTTGGGTGAAGCAGCAAAAAGCATTGTTTAGAGAAAAATTTGTAGCATGGATTGCATATATTAGAAAAGAAAAATCTAAAGGAAGTGAAAATTTAAATTCAAAGTAAACAGAGGATGATTTTTTAAAAGAATCAAAATTAGGGCAGAAATCAATGAAACCAAAAACAGGAAATCAATAGAAAAAATCAATACATTCAAATGCTAGTTCTCTGAAAAGATCAAAAAACTCAGTAAGCCACTAGCCACATTAGGCTAATGGAGAAAAAAAAAAAAGGAAACAAATCATTAATCAGATCCCCTGTAATTTTAAAGACTAATAAAGGAATACTATGAAAGACTGTATGCCACAAGTTTGATAACCTAGAAGAAATAGACTGAGTCCTTGAAAGTCACAATCTGCCAAAACTCACACCAGAAGAAATAGATGATCTGAATAAGTCTACATTTATTAAAGAAATTGAGTCAACAATTAATAACCTTTATTTTTTAATTTTTTAAATCTTTTCCTTATGTTCATTTATTTTTTTAACATTTTTTAAACATTTATTCATTTTTGAGAGAGAGAAAAAGAGTGTGATCAGCAGAGGGGCACAGAGAGAGATGGAGGCACAGAACTTTGAAGCAGGTTCCGGCTCTGAGCTGTCAGCACAGAGCCCAATGCAGGGCTCCAACTCACAAATGGTGAGATCATGACTTGAGCCAAAGTCAGATGCTTAACCAACTGAGCCACCCAGGCATCCCATTGTTCATTTATTTTTAATAGAGAGAAAGAGACATAGTGTGAGCAGGGGAGGGACAGAGGGAGATGAAGACACACGATCCAAAGCACATTCCAGGCTCTACGCTGTCAGCACAGAACCTGACACGGGGCTTGAACTCACGTGAGATTATAATTTGAGCCGAAATCAGTTGCTTAACCGACTCAGCCACCCTGGGGCCCCAACAATTAATAAGCTTTAAAAAAACCCAAAAAACCCCAGGCCCAATGGGTTCACTGGTGAATGCTACCAAATATCTAAGGAAGATATGATACCATTTTTTTTACACCCTCTTTTAGAAGATAAAGGTGGAGGGGACACTGCCTCTCATTCTCTGAAGCCAGCATCACCCTACTATATGAATCAGACATTACAAAAAACTATAGACCAATATCTTCCATGAACATAGATTCAAAAATACTTGGCAAAATATTACCAATTCAAATCCAATAATATATAAAAATAATTATACTCTGCAACTATGTGGAACGTATTTCAAATATGCAATGCTGGTTCAATATTTGAAAATCAATTAACATAATCCATTACATCAACAGGCTAAAAAAGAAAAATCATATGATCATAAAAATCAATCCAGAAAACATATTTGATAAAATGCAACCCCATTCATTATAAAAACTATCAATATTGTTTACATATAAATACAATTATGAAACTTAAAACATAGAAAGACTGAAAAAGAATGAAAAAGCATAGCTTCAGGGAACTGAGGGACAATATCACTATATGTATTATATATGTGTACATTGTATATTATATACAATGTATATTATTATATATAAATATACATATATATGTATATTATATACAATGTATATATATTATTATATATATAAATATATATAATAATATATATAAATATAATATATATAAATAAAATATAATATAAATATAATATATAATATAATATATAAATATATATATTATATATATAAATTTCTGGAAAGATAGAAGAGAAACAGAAACAAAGATGAAAAAAAATACCAACACCTTTCCAAGTTTGTTTGACACTATAAACCCACAAATCCAAAAATCTCAAGGAATCCTTCTGTGGTGTCTCCTAAATAACTCTTGGTTTCACTGAAGTCTCTTCTCTGGCCATTGGGAACTTGGGTGATTCAAGGCCCTGTGGGATTGTTTTCTCCTGGCCTCTTCATGTTTTACTCTGTGCATATGTAAATTGATATTCAGGCAAAGATGCTAGAGAAACCCTAAGCAGATTTCTGGAGTTCTTTCTCTGTCTCTCCATCATCTTTTAGTATATTCTGGCTATGAAAAATTTAGCTGCCTCCATCTTTTCCAACTCTGATCTATGCCTCCTCAAATCATCAAAATTGCCAGATTTTGTTTGGGTTCTCTTCCCTTCACTGCGGTCCAGAAATTGCATCTAGGCAGAAAGCAGGGGAGATGGTAGAGGTCTCCTTTTTAGTTCCCTTTCAGGAATCACATTCCTGTTTTGCCTGTTCTCTAATATTTGAAAACACTTGTTTCATATATCTTGTCCATTTGTCCAATTGTTTACTGTGGGAGGTAACTCTGGACCATCCTACCTTCTCATGGGTGGAAGAGATATTTCAAATGAAATTTTTAGATATGGTATTCGTTTCTAAGAAAAGAATTCATCTTTATAGATGAAATAAATCTGATGAAGAAATCATAATTTCCAGCTATTGCAGCTCTCATAATATATTACTTCCCAATAAGTAACCAGCTGGGGTTTGTTTAGCTTTTTAAAATAACAAATTTTATCTCTTGATTTTTTTCAAGAGACTGATTAAAACATTGAATGGAAGAACACATTTTCTTCAGTATAAAACCATCAAATGGCTATCAGAATTGTAAACACATGTCTTCTGCTAACACTGAACACATATAATCATGCAGATCCATCTAGGCATACCTTCTGAAGCCAATATATAGGAATAACTACACTAGCCAGAGAAATTAGATATACTCAAGACTTCAAATTTTATTATTTTAAACTTTTAATTTTAACTGAAAATAATTACAATGCAAGTTAAAATGTAAGTGATTTTACATGGCATCTGCATCATCTATTTATTATCATCAATTAATAGTTTTGTAGTATTTGGAGAAATGTGCTCAAAACATACATATCAACATGCAACATCTTCCTCCTTAAAATACACATAAATAATAAAACACTATGCGGGAATTCTATGTCAGATCTTCCCTGCAACTGGACATTGAAAATACCAACATGGCTATGTCTTTGCTTGAACATTTTCCTGAAAAGATTTTAAGGAGGCACTATTTTCACAGATCTGTAGAAGAGTTCCCACTGACCTATGGGAATGGTCAATCACAACTTTGTCTTGGATGTCCTGAACTTTACTAGATGGTTCACTCCACTGACATGTTTTCAGCAGCCCTGGAGCTAGAAATGTTAAAAGGACTCACAAGTCTCAATGATGCATTAGATGCAAGAGCTGTGGAGGAGGGAAGAAATACTTTATAAAGGTAAGAGTTCTTACAAAAATGTCAGCTGTCTGGAAATTAATCTGTTATCATTATACATAGTTGGGGACAAGAAGATAATACTAACATCTACTGAGACTATGTCATAGGTGCCATTGTAAATTTCATATACATATGAATATTTATATATATCAAATCATTTATCTTTTGCAATAGCCCTATTAGCATGCCATTATGATTAACTCCATTTACACTTGAAGAAACTGAAGAGCTGAGATGCTAAGTAACTCACGAAATATCTCAAAACTGGTAAGTGCCAGAGCCATATATTGAACCTACAACTTAACCACTATGCCCTACTGAAAGCATGATGGGGATTTCATTAACCACTGTTACAACTCAGAGCTCCATCTAAGTTTAAACTTATGGGGGGCATATAAGTAACTTAGAATATCATAAGACTATTAACAGCATTCTCAGAGGAAACCTGGAAAGTGCTGGGTACAAATGAATGGCTACTCCTCCTAAGTTCTTAGCTGATGAGGTTCTGGAGCCAATATCACATACTAGAATCTCTGACCCTGATTTCGAGGACCCATTTGTGAAACCTCTCATGTGTTCTCCCTATATGGTGTCATCCTAGGTTTGTTCCTTGTACACTAAGATATCCTATCCTTATTTTCTTTCACGATAGAAATATATGCATTAAAAACCAAAGTCTCAAACATTAGGAACCGCAAAACAGATTTTGGTTTTAGTGTGCTGAATCTTCAAATGCTTTGTAGAGATAAAAAGAGAGAGATGATGCAACACTTATTGGGAGTGCAGGGTATTGAGAAGCCTTCTTTCCTGGAACAAATTTGATTCTTAATTATAATGTCCCTTAGGGCAAGAACACTGCCTGCTCTATTCAATTCCTGTCATGCAGTAGTGACTAAATATTTGCTGGCTGGCTGACTGACTGACTGAATGAACGAATGAATGAACAATGTGGGTAATTAAAGGTGGAAAGAGAACACAGATAAATTTCCATAGTAAAATAGATTGAATGTTCATTTCCTGTCTATAAAAGTTTTAATTTATGGGGGCACCTGGGTGGCTCCGTGGGTTAAGCATCTGACTCTTGATTTTGGCTCAAGTCATGATCTCACCGATTGTGGGTTTTAACCCTGCACCTGGTTCAGCACTGACAGTGCAAAGCCTGCTTGGGATCCTGTCTCTATCCCCCTCCCCACTCACTCACTAGCTCTCTCTCTCTCTGAAAAACAAATCAATAAACTTTAAAAAGTTTTATTTTATGTATTTATAACGTTTTCTTTTCCTTATCAAAATACTTTAAAAAGCCATTGGTTCCTTAGCTCATCTCCTCAATCCATTATGTTATACAAAACAGTCATATGCAATTACTTTTTATTCTCCAGCAGCTTTATGAAGTGATAACTGAAAATAAGGGGGGGGGGAATCAACCCATTTATACTAACTTTGAAAAAATAAACTTACAAATGCTAAGTAGCAATGCAATTATAATCCTCAGTAAGAAATGAGAATTTAGGGAGGAAAACAAAGATGTCACATGACCAAACTTCTAACAAATCAATTATAACAGTGAAAAAAAATCTTTACAGATTTATCTAATATGCGGTTTCTAGGCCATCTTCTTCACAGTTGTACAGATAGTTAACAGAAGAATACTGTTAAATTTCTTGTATCTAAAGGCAGATGATGTAAAATTGTTGCTCTCAGTTGAACTGTGTCCACCTTTGAACACTTGAAGAAGCTTATGGAAGCCTGATTGCTGGACTTTGAGAGTGTGCATTCACTAAAAGAAGAATATAGATTCTGGTATCCTGACAGGAATAATCCATCATATTTCACTTCAATGACACTTTGAGACCTGCAGTTTGACATTCTCTTATAGCCTTTTACTCCCAAGCCCATAAAATTACTGTACTTTTAGAATGCTATCTGATTTTAAATATGGTGCTCTCTGAAAGATATATGGTAAAAACGTACGCTATGTTCTTCTCTTAAGGAGATTTTATTTTACACTAGAACTTATGTGTTAGCCCTGACAATTTTTGAAAACTTCCAAGCCCCTGTAGAGAGACACAAAATTTAAAACACATTTGTCATCTTTTAAACCTTTCTTTCTTTCTTTCTTTCTTTCTTTCTTTCTTTCTTTCTTTCTTTCTTTCTTTTTATTTTTAAGGCTAATTTCTCACCAGGAAGAAGGATGACTACAGCCTAAATGTAAAAGTTATATAAGAATGATAAAATGGTCACTGACTTGACATGTTCCTCTGCTGGCAGAGGGTACTCTATTGGGAAGACTGCCATTTTGGCAACATTAAATCTGCATTTGTAGGTAATGCAAGAGTATCTAGTCATAGTTGACCTATTAGAATTGAGATGATTCATTGAGATAATTTTCTACAATGAGACTATTAACTTTTAACAATTACCAGGGACCAGGGACATAGAAAAAAGAATTGAGGACTTTTTCATTTCATAAAAATGGGCTATGTGGAGATTACCATACAATTAATTACCATCCAAATGGCTAACTCAATGCTTGCCTCCTTCTCTGTCAGTCTACATGAAAAGTGTTGGTAGAAAGTAAAGCACGAGAATGGTGTTAAGATACATGGTCTTGACAATGTTCCAGCAATAATTTGATTGTATTTCCTCACAGAAAGAAAGTTAAGTGTGGACATGAGAAAATTTTAACAACCCAGGAATATAACTAAAATGTCAAGAAAAGCACATATTAGGGACACAACAGTACTGCCAGAATAAAAATATATAAGACATCACTCAGGGCTATTCATTATAGCCAAGCTTTCATCTGAAATGTATTTAAATATTAAAAGGATGTATTTTGTTAGAATCACTAAGGTACTAAAAAATGCCTTAGGTAAGGCATGCTAGCTAAAGTAAAAGTAATATTGTTTTCTAGTGATTAGAGTTGAAATTGTTTTAAGTAGAATTCCAGGAGAGGTACAGGTGTCAAATACTCACAGCATGATCACCATATTTGTGCTCATTGAGAAGTTAAATATAAGAAATGCTTCATTAGAGTGTCCTTGTAGTCATTGTATTAGTTTGCAATCTTTCAATTTGCAGTTATTTGCAGATGTATCAAGTATAATGGGCTCTATTCAGCAAGCTATCCTCCTTATTGGTTGCTTCTCACATGGTCAAGGGCATACTAAACACAGTCTTGGAATGATTCCCTCTTTCAATCACCGTGCCAATAATCAGTTAGAATACAAGTGGATTCTTTTCATTTAGAACAACCAGGTGGCTGAAGAGAGTCAGTTAATAAGCAATCAGCAAAATCAAAAGCAATAATGAAGCCCTTCAAGGTTTTGTGCTGTATTGCCTGATATATAATCTCTATTTTGTGAGTAAATATACGGTATGCCTAGCAGTTGAATGACTTTGCTGATGCCACATTCCACTCTTTGTGAGTTTTATTCAGCTTTGAAGTTCTCACTGCCAGGAGAGATCTAACATCTGTTTGAAGGCACTACCTTCTGTTGTAGAAAACTCACTATTAGAAAGTTGGGTTTTCTACTGATATCACAGTTTTCAGTAGTGCCTATCAATTTATCTTTTATCTATACAAAGAAGTTTAAGAAAAAAAAAGCCAGTAACCACAAAAAGTGCATTGAATCTATACAACCAGTTTGGAAAAAAAAAATCTGTAATTAGAAGGATTTTATCTTAAAGCTATATTGGGTCCTCAGATCTTAAAACTTATAAGATTTTTCTTGCTTATGACAATCAATTTTTAGTGGGCGGAAAAAAAACCTTTATCTTGTTCTATATTACTTTTACATGGATTGGAGCATTACTCCCCTAATGACATAAGTCGATATTTCTTTTTTTTCCCCTTAATATTGTTCTTTTGGACATGCCAGATCCAGTGTCCGTGTGAATACAATTCAAAGTCTAAATCAGAAAGGATCTTCAAAAACCTTAAGACAGTCTCCATTTCTCAATTGTATTTTAGATGTCTTTAGTCATTTGTTAGATATCGTTAGTTGTATGGGTTCTGATTATATTCCAGATTGAATAATACTTAATATCTAATGGAAGACATATGGTAGAGATTTGGGACTAACAGACTCAGATAACATTCTGAATAAGTTAAGTTCATTGTCTCTGCTGTTTCATCTTATTTCATTTTTCTATCTCTTTAAGTGCCCACTGTCCATTGAACACAGACAAGCAACTGAAGTTCTCATTTTACTCTTATAGTTTCAGAATTCCAAATTCCTTGATTACTGTTAGCTCTATTTCATAAGGAACCCCTTATAGACTGTAATTTTATTGTAATTTTGAAAATTATGGCATATTTATGTGTGTGGATGTCCTGGGAATCATTAATTTGACCCAGAAAATATGTCAGAATCTAATCTAATATGAATGCATTTACTCACAATATCAAAGAATCAAGACCTTAAGAGTTAAGAACAAAAGGAGGGCAAGATAATACTGTATGGATGCATGAAAACATTTCCTATTTTCTAGGGAGACTTAATGATCTGCTAAGGTGGGAGATAAGCCTTCTTCCACCCCCCCTTTCCCAATATGCCACATGACACCATGTACTGTGAAAACAACCAGTATTTTTTCTGTGTTCTCATAACTCCTGCCTCGTGTTTTATCTTTGATGAATTCTAGATTGGAGCATCCAACTTGTTCTTTTTTCAACAAAAAAAAAATGTGTTCTATTTTCATCACACATAAAACTCCATTTTTTCAGTTATAAGTCTCATTCCATTTAACCTTTAAGGATTCTTCAAAGGCTACAACCTCCTCACAGTTTTTTCAAGTTTCTTATTCTCTAACTATATATTTAGACAGCATTTTGTTACACAACTTTGATTCTGTGTATTGTGTCTAAATGTCAATTCCTTGTTCTACCTCCATTATAGACAATTTATATTCCTAAAAATATTGCTAACCTAGAAAGTGCTAATCTTAAATATTTGGTTCTATAATATTTGCAACATTTTTAGATCAGCAATTTGGTGTTCCAAGAACTCATAACTTTCTGAAACAGATACATAGATATAGAGATCTTATGAAAAATAAAAGTCAAATAAATTCTAACAATACTTAGTTAACAAAATCAAGTGGATTTCTTTACTAAATAACTTATCAGAATTTTTAATACATTTTTCAGACTTGTGAAATTCCAAGAAAGGGAAATAGAATGAAGCAAACTCCCAAACAACCAGGATTTTTTTTTTTCTTTAAACCTTTTATGTTTTCTATGACTTGTGTAGAATTCCTTTTGCTAATATGGTCTTTGATAGAACAAATGAGAGAAAAAAAAAAAAAAGGAAGTTCTCATGTAGAAGGAATTTGGGTTAAAATTTGGCATTTTTTATTAGTAATTTATCTTCAGTGTTAATGAGCTCATTTTATTGCACATATATTTAAGTACCAGTAATATTCCAAGCAGTTATCAAATAATTTGCATGGCAAATATCTCAAGTCCTTTAGGACTATTATCTTGTTCTCACAGTCACACTTTTGTCTTTTTGACAATTCTTATAAAAGTTTCCTTAACCTGATAATATCCAGGGAAATGGAAGTACCTCTGTATTAGTCACTACTGTTCCAAGACAACTGAAAGGGTGTGGTCTAGGGAATAGGAAGTTAATCTCATCTGCAAGTTCCAGATTTGGTTTACATGTATCCTGCTGGCAGTGATTTATTTCTGTAGACTGCAATGTCAGAACAATGACAAAACTAGTCCAGAGTGATGGCATTGAAAATTGGCGCTGTTATTTTCTATTGCTTATGACTCATAGAAACTGACAATTTTGTTGTCAGAACCGGAGCAGTGATATGAACTGGGAGGGGAAATTTGATTAGTTCCATGTGATAAAGGTACAAGAGGGGTGAGGAGGGACTAGGCAAATTAAGTTATTTTACTTTTAAATAAGCACATTTAGGACTAGGTAATCCCTGAGCTAGCATCAGGTATGTTTTAGAACTCAAAACCATGCATAGAAATGATAGATACTTTTCTAAACTTCAAAATATTTGAAAATAAAACACTCAATCAGTTGAAGATTTTGAGAAAGCATATAGCAAAAAGAGTTTACCTACATGAATCCATAAGGATGTGGCAATAATGGTCACATAAAAGTCACAATAAAAAGTGATCATTTGCTTCTTATTTTAATGGGGGGGGGAAACTGTCAAAACATGTCCACGTGTTTCTACAAACAAATTCACCATCCATCTAAAGATCTGTGCCCACCTTAGCTGCCTTCCCTCATATTTCATTAACAAGCCTCTCATTTCTAAGATCAAACCCTCTATGGATACAGATTCCTATTGCTCGTCACTTTTTTGAAGAAATTCTTCAATATTTCCTGTCTCTTTCCTGCATAATTAGCTTTCTCCCTTTCTGCCATAATATTATCATTAGCTTAAGAGCATGATATATCTTCCATCTCGACCTAAAAAAATCATTTAATCCCACCCCTACAATCTGTCTTGCCCATTTTTCTCATTAACATAAGGGAAAATAATCTTCAAAAGTGTTGACTACACTCACCTTATCGTGGATGTCTTCTTGAATTAACAGTCAAAATTTTGTTTTTACCATCCTACAACTTACTTTTGTTGAAATTCACTACTAGTTACCTCATTGGTATTCCAACCTCAACTCTTAGACTCTACCACCTCACTTGACTTTTAGGGAGATTTGACACAGCTGATCCTCTCTCTTCTAAAACAATTTTATCAATTGGCTTTTATCTCATTTTCTTACTATGTTCTTATCTCACAGGCTGATCCATCCTTATTTCTCTGTTGGATATCTCGCACCTTTGTCACATGTAAAATTTGTAGTATTTTAGGGAATAGTATTCAAATTGATATATCATCATTCTATTCCTATTTTCCTAGGTAATTTTACTCAGTGTTATACCTTTACAGCAATCTTCATTACTGTTCCCCCAAAACTATCTTTAGTTCTAACCTTTGAACCCCAAAACACTAACTATAAATAAACAAAATGATATATTGGACTTTCTCTGTGATAGGCCCTTTTTGGGGAATGAAAAGAAAAGCCACAAATTGGGAGGTGTTTCAAAATCACACATCTGACAATGAATTTGCATTCTAACTATATAAAGAAATCTCCGATAAAACTCAATATTAGAAAACAAATAAAATAATAAAAGATAGACAAAGATATAAACAGCTATTTCACCAAATAAGATAGATGGGTAAATAATAAGCACATAAAAAGAAAACGATTTCAATAGTCATTAAGGAAAAACATACTAAAATCATCACACGATACCACCACACACCAATGGGAATGATTAAAAAAAAAAAAAAAAAAACACAGTTAAAAAATAAAAAGCCTGGGGCGCCTGGGTGGCTCAGTTGGTTAAGCATCCAACTTTGGATCAGGTCATGCTGTCATGATTTGTGGGTTCGGGCCCGCGCCGGGCTCTGTGCTGACAGCTCTGAGCCTGAAGCCTGCTTGGGATTCTTTGTCTCCCTCTCTCCGTGCTCCTCCCCTGCTTGCGTGCTCGCTCTCTCTCTCAAAAATAAGTAAACGTTAATTTTTTTTAAATAAAAATAAAAATAAATTAAAAGGCCTACATTACCAAATGTTGGCAATATTGTTGAACAACTAGAACCCTTACTACTTGCTGGTGGGAATGTAAAATGGTATGACTCTTTTGAAAATCTGGCAATTATGGTTGTATAAAATAGAGTATGGTTATAATATAGCACAGCACTCTTACTCCTTGGTATTTACCCAGGAAAAATGACAACTTTTGTTCACAGAAAATCCTGTGAGTGAATATTTATAGCAGTTTTATTCATAATCACCAACAATTGGGAAAGAGCCCAATGGCTGTAAGCAAACTGGTATATCCGTATACCTCTGCTTCTGCACCTCAGGCTAACATCTCTAGAGTCTTTGTTGACACCTGCTTTTCTCAGACACTGTACACAGTCAACTCCCACAACAAATGCTGTTGTTTTACACTTTCAAAATACAGGCAAGCTCTTCTCACTATTTCTAGCTTATGCTACCATCATCTCTCATCCAGACTACAGCAATTGATCCCATCTTGAACATTTGTGGGTTAGGGGAAGAGAAATATAGAAGCACACTTATCATAGATTTAAATATCCAAAAGTTTGAAATATTCTAAAACTGGTTAAATAAATTATGACAGCAAAGGAGGAGCTCAGTTGTTGCCATTGGCCCATGGCTGCCAGTTTTTAGCCTGCTTCCTTCTCTTCTTACCCACCCTCACCCTTCTATATTCTATACGCGAGGGCTCCCATACAAACACATAGAAAATCAAGCTTGAACATTTGAGTTTAATTCACCACCTCTGAAAGCAATTATTTCTTAGCCATCCCTCTGACTTGGGCTACATATATCCAAGAATGGTTAAATATTTGTGGAGTCAAGTGCAAAATCAAAACACAGAACACCTTGTTCAAAGAGCAGAGGGAAAAAATACCATTAGTTACTAAATGTAAAAGTTTTTCTTTCTTCTAGTGTCTATTTCTTAACTTGCTATGGTGATTTTTGTTTGTTGTTTTATTTTGTGATGGTGTTTTATTTGATATTTAATGTCCTTCTAAAAAAAAAAAGAACATTTAATGTGTATTAGCATACATTTTACCATTCAACTTTATATTGTGCAATGCCAGTTTTACATGCAAATAGAACATTTAACTTGTATGCAGAATCAGTAATTAAACAGTTGTGGTTTTGGCTTGTATATGCATATGCATTTTGCTTTTACCAAAACAGTAGAAATGCTGTATATATTAATTCAGCTATTGTTTTAGCATGTCTTGATAAGTGCACATTTTACCAACACACTCTACCTTTAGCTTATTGATACGTAAGGAAGGAGTGAAAGAAAAGGAACTATGGGTTGCCCTTTCTTTCTATTCCCTTCTATGTTACTACAGAAGGTAACAGGGGTGTCTGGGCGGCTCAGTAGGTTAAGTGTCTGATATCGGCCCAGGTCATGATCTCGTGGTTTGTGAGTTCGAGCCCAGTGTCAGGCTCTGTGCTGACAGCTTGGAGCCTGGAGCCTGTTTCAGATTCTGTGTCTCCCTCTCTCTTCATGCTCACACTGTCTCTCTCTCTCTCTCTCTCTCTCTCTCTCTCTTGAAAATAAACATTAAAAAATAAAAAAATAAAAAAAAACGTAACAGAAGTCAAAAAGGATATGATAGAGTTCTTCAGTTGTTTGTGTTTCTTAGAATGCCATTTCATTCTCTCTGTAAGCAAAGCAAGTTGTGATTTGAACTAAGAATGTGACTGGCCCCTGTGGCCATCGATACCTTTGCCCCCACCTTAATTCAATAATAAGGATAACCCTTTCCATATTTTCACTTTGCAACTTGTTGAGTTCCTGAGCATTGCAGGTCCACTGGAATTCTGTGTTCATGGGGCATCATGAACTCTACATATGAATAAGGTGGCAAGAAATAACTGACATGCAGCTCACGTGTGCATCTCTTCTGCTCATGCAGAAATTCGATTATCCCTTTGGACTTCACTTGCAAAGCACAAATTCAATGATACAATTCTTGGGAATTTTAGAACAGTGACAGCACTTCATTAAGCCAAATGAAGGGCCCTTTTGGGTGCGGGGCCCTGTGTCACTGCACAGGCTATATGCCCATGAGGCTAGCCCTGCATATGGAAGTGGAATGTTCTGCTCTTCGAAAGGCAAAAGGGAAGTAGTCATGATAGATCATGATTTCCAGGTCCCAGATACCTACAGAATGGGAAGGAGGGATATGGGCTCCTGTGGTGGGAGTTGAAGGCATCCTCTTTGCTCCATGGATTTCTCACTGGGAAAAAGGTGAGAAAAGTGCCCAGGGCAAGAGTTCCTCTTCCAAGTTTAAGAACAACAGCCTCCTGACTGGCTTTTCTTTTTTTGTTCCTAGCCTTACTATCTTTTATCCACATATCACCAAGAGTAATCCTCTTTAAATGTATCTCAGACCAGGACACTCCTCTAGACAAAACCATCAATCACATTTCATGTCAGAATCAAGACCAGGGTCCTTAAAATGGTCTATATTTCCCTTGCTGACCTGCTGACATTATTTCTTATATTTTCCATTCTACATCTCCACTTCAGTTACTTGGTCTCTTTTCTGTTCTTTGAATGCAAAACTGAACTCCATCTAGCCTTATCTTTATTATTAGTGACAACAATTTCCCTAGTCTCTCCAGGTTACCATTGCTTTCCAACTATCCGATGTGTATATTGCAAAGTGATCTTCTTAACATCACAGATTCGAGCCCATCATTGGACTCTTTTTTTTTTTTTTTTTACGTTTTCCATTAGTTGTAAGATAAAGCCTGAATCCCTTAACATAAAGAATAATTGATTCAGAGTAGCTGAAGATCTGACACATATTAATTGTTAAATTAGTGAAAGTTATCATTATTGAGTAAACATCTGCTGATAAACTCAGCATTCTCTAATACTGGACACAGTATAATTTTCATCTTTCAATTGTGATGAATTAGATCTTCCTCCACCTGAAGTAGTATTTTTCTTATTCTTTCCTTCCAGTCCTTCTTTCTTCCTTCTCTTGTTTCTCTCTCTCTCTTCCCACCTTCTTGCTCAGTGTCTCTCACCCTTATCTCTAGGCAGTGGCATTTGCACAATAACTGGTAAATGGAAAAGTGTCACAGATCTAGTAGAAAGTTCTTTTAATGAGTAATAAATGTTAAGCAGTAATAATGCCCTACTAAAATTGAAAGGGCTGATAATCAGCAATGCAGATTAGTAGAGACCTGCAGTTCCTCTGTGTGAAAGAAGTTGAATTCAGTCTAAAATCAATCAGATGGTAAGTAAGCTGTCACTAATAATGACAGAAACACCAACTTCCAGGACTAAACCCATAACTTTTTTTGACTGATGATACTTTCTGCTGACAAATGCTTTGGTTTTTGCTAGTGTGTGTGAGCATTAATGGTGGGTTAATTGGAATAACTACAATTATGCAGCATTCTCACTAGAAGTTCTATTTTTTTTCATTGTGCTGATCATATCCCACAAATCTCAAAGTCTGTCTAACTTACATAGTAACCTAAAAGCATTTTTGTAATATTCGGTATTACATTCTTGTGTAGCAGAGCCAAATACCCTTCTTTAGAGTCCATGCTAGAGATTTTCAGTTGCTTAAATTTTTAAAATAACATCAGAAGATTGTTGTCTCAATTACAAGTTTTTAAACTGTCAATTTTGTGAGACTAATTGAATTTCATTTTGATAAATATCTTTTGATGATAAATAGATTGCCTTCTACTATGTATTAAAGAACAGCTTGTTTCCTTTGGATTAAATTTTTATGGTAAAATGCAAATAATTTTCCACTTCTTATAATTTATGATATTATTATCATATCCTGTTACATAAAATGACAATGAGCAAAAATACCCCTGCTGTTGCAATCTGTGCTGAAAAGCTTCCTCAAAATATATTGTTCCCATTCCTATCTGTAGTTATAGCTGTAGGAAGTAGGAATTTTCTCACAGTATTTGCTGGTTGATGCTAATACTTGGTTATAATGGGCACTAAAAATATAACATGTGTTTGCTCAGCTCAAATTATAAACAGCAAAAGCTCTCTGAATAAGAATCATATGCTTTTAAGATTCATTTTTTGCCTGTCAGTGTTTTCTGTTTATTATTATTGGCATTTATTTCCCATTTACATACAAATAAATTCAATAGGAATAGCTATAGTCTATAATCAATATGATACATAATCCAAGTCTAAGTATAAATATGTGTAGCCTTCTAACAATCTCTTTATGATTTGGAGCACTATATCCAACTGGAAGAAAGAAAGTTTTAAAATATGCAAATAACTCACAAGCTCAGGGTTTCTTTAGGCTTGAGAATACTTTGACCTCTTGAGTAATTTATATATAGCTTTGAGTAATTTCCATATTTTTTATAAAACTGGGACCATGACCTTGGGAATATAATAATGGAAATAAGAATTTCTTCTTCCTGAAAATTTGGATTGTTCAAATGAGGGAATATAACATGGTGGTTTATAGTTCCACTTAAATATTGGAGACATATTATTTTTTTAAGGTTTCTCTCTCTCTCTCTCTCTCTCTCTCTCTCTCTCTCTCAGCAATGATTTTTAATATAGTTTTACACAATTTTTAGATAATGATTTCTAATTATTTTATGTTTTTGTACACTATTATAAACATTCTCCAATTTTTCATTGTTAAATTTATACATAATTGATTTTCATATTATATGTAATAAGATTTGTTAGCTTTGGTAGTATAATTTTTTAGATTATATAAGATTTTCTATGTACATATTCCTGTAGTCTACAGATAACACAGTTTTACTTCTTCCTCTCTTATATGTTTTTTTTTTTAATTTTTTAAATGTTTATTTATTTTTGAGAGACAGAGAGAGATAGAGTGCAAGTGAGGGAGGGGCAGAGAGAAGGAGACAGAGAATCCAAAGCAGGCTCCAGGCTCTGAGCTGTCAGCACAGAGCCCAATGCAGGGCTCGAACTCACCGACTGCGAGATCATGACCTGAGCTGAAGTCAGATGCTTAACCGACTGAGCCACCCAGGTGCCCTCTAATATGTAATTTTTAACCTAGCTTACTGCAATAGTAAGGGCATCACATAAATAATATCTGTTTTTATTTTATGTGTTTCTATTCTTAGAGGAAAAGTCTTCAGTCTTTAACCACTGAGTAAAATAGTAACTGTAGAGTTCTCATAGATATCTTTTATCAGGCTGAGGGAATTTCTGTTTTTAGTTAGATGAAAATATTTGTCATTATAGGTGTTGAATTTTGCCAAATTCAAATACTTTTTTATATATTTACTGAAATTGTCATATAACTTTGCTTTTTAGTCTGTAAAATTACATTGACTTGTTTTCAAATATCAAACCAACTGCATTTTTCTTTTAATGTTTATTTATTTTTGAGAGAGAGACAGAGCACAGGCAGGGAGGGGCAGAGAGAGAGAGGGAGACACAGAATCTGAAACAGGCTCCAGGCTCTGAGCTGTCAGCACAGAGCTGGATGCAGGGTTGGAACTCACGAGCCATGAGATCATGACATGAGCCGAAGTCAGAGGCTTGACTGAGCCACCCGGGTGCCCCAAACCAACTGTATTATTAAGATAAATCCCAGGGGATTCTTGTTGGTTCAGTTGAGTGTCCAACTCTTGATTTCGGCTCAGGTCATGATTTCAGAATCATGGGATCA
Organism: Panthera tigris; assembly: GCF_018350195.1. Lineage (NCBI taxonomy): Eukaryota > Metazoa > Chordata > Mammalia > Carnivora > Felidae > Panthera > Panthera tigris. Next base: position 60,495,737 of record NC_056667.1, read on the forward strand.
GCAATCCCATTGGGCTCATCCTCAGCATGGAGCCTGCTTAAGATTCTGTCTCTCCCCCTATCCCTCTCCCCCCACTTGTGCACTCTCTCTCTCTAAAATAAATTTAAAAAAAGAAAAAGATAAATCTCAGTCATGGTCATGGTATAGTATTTATGTATTTTTATATATGTAGCATACATTTATATATATAGGTGTATGTCTTTTTTGTGTGTGTATGTATATGTATATATATATATATATATACACATATACATAGCTATATTTAATTTGTTAACATTTAGTTATTAGTTTTTTCACTGAAATTAATGAGATACATTAGTACTTATTTTACATTTTTTTATGATGTCTTTTTCTGGTTTGGCTATCATGATAATGAAGGCCTCCTGTACTCATATAGGTAGTATTTCCATTTCCTCTGTTTTCTAAGTAATTTATGTAAGATTTATGGAATTTACCAATTTAGTCCCTTGAATCTAGAATTTTCTTAAAACATTATTAAAAATTTAGATTACAAATCCAATGTCTTTAATAACTAGATTAGTATTCAAATTTTATGTCACTTTATAAGTCACCTTTTAAGTCATTTTTGTTCATTGTTTTTCAAAGGATTTGTCAATTTTTTCTAAGTTGTTTGTCTTAGACAGTTTAGGCTGCTACAGTGAAATACCACAGACTGAGAGACATAAACAGCAAATATTTATTTGTCATAGTTCTAGAGGCTGAGAAGCCCAAGTTCCAGGTACCAGCCAATATGGTTTCTCAAGATATTTTTTTTTTCTGGTTTGTAAACAGCTTCCTTCATGCCATATCCTCATGTGGCATTAAAAAAAAAAAGAAAAAAAAAAGATCATCCCTCACCTGTATTCTTCAAAAGCTTTCACCTTCATGATCTAACTATCTCCCAAAAGTTCCACTAGACATTTACAAAATATTCCATCCAACAGAAACAGAATACACATTCCTCTCAAGCAGACATGGAAAATTCTCCAGGATACATTGTAGATTAGGCCACAAAACAGATCTTAATAAATTTTAAAATTAGTAAAGATTGAAATCATACCAAACATCTTTTCTAACTACATGGTATGAGAGTAGAAATCAATTACAAAAAGAAAATTAGAAAATAAATGTGCATGCAACTGGGGGGTGGAGGAAAAATAGGTCAAAAGATAAACCAATATAAAAATTTAAAAAAATCAAGAAATATAAAAATAGAAATACAATATACCAAACTTATGGGTTACAGCAAAAGCAGTTCTAATAAGGGATTTTACCATGATAATACCTATACTAAGGAAAAAAATCTCCAATGAACTTAACTTTATACCTCAAGGCATTAAAAAAAGAACTAAGCCCAAAGTTAGTAGAAGGAAATAGGCAAAGCTCAAAGTGGAAATAAATAAAATAGAGACTAAAAAGACACTAGAAATGATCAATGACACTAAGAGCTGGGTTTTTTTTTAAAGATAATTTAGACCAAATGTTAGACTGAAGTAAGAAGAAAAAAAGAGGACTGAAATAAAATTAGAAATACAAGCGGAGATGCTACAACTGATACCACACAAATATGAAGAATCATAAGAGAACTCTATGAACAATTATACATCAATAAGTTGAACAACCTAGAGGAAATGGATAATTTCCCAGAAACATACAATATACCAAGACTGTATCATGAGGAAGTAGAAAATATTAACAGATCAAGTTCTAGTAAGGCAATTAAATCATATGAAAAACCTCTCAACAACAACAACAAAATGTAGGAGCAGACATTTAAAGAATAATTAGTATTGACTATTCTCAAACTGCAAAAATTTTAGGAAGAGGAGACACTTCCAAACTCATTTTATGAGGCTAGCATTACTGTGATATGAAAACTAGATATGGACCTCTAAGAAGAGAAAATTATAGGCCAGAAACCCTGATGAACATAGATGCAAAAATCTTCAACAAAATGCTACCAAACAAAATTCAACTATATATTAAAAGAATCATACACCATGATATAATGGGATTTATTTGCGGAATTCAGGAATAGTTCAATATTCACAAATCAATTTGATATGCCATGTTAACAAAGTAAAAATTAAAAATCACGTCATCTCAGTGTGTGTGGAAAAACAATTTTACAAACACGTACATGTTTGAAATAAAATTCTCAACAAACTGTGTATAGAGGGAACGTACCTCAACATAATAAAGGCCATATACATTAAGCCCACAGATAACATCATATTCAATGGTAGAAAGCTAAAATCTTTTCCTTTGTATTTAGGAACACAGTGAGGATGTCCTCTCTCACCATTTTTATTCAACACAGTACTAGAAGTATTAGCCAGAGCAATCAGGCAAGAAAACAAAATAAAAATCATCCAAACTGGAAAAGAAGAAGTAAAACTTTCTCTATTTTCAGGTGATGTGATATTATATAGAAAAATGCCCAAAAGACTCTACTAAAATTGTTAGGACCAATAAATGAATTCAGTAAAGTTACAGGATACAAAATCAGTATATAAAAATCAGCTGCATTTAAGAATTCCAGGGAAGACAGCCAAGTAGGAGGTCCTTAAATTTACCTCATCCCTTGGATACAACTAGATAACACTTGCATCAAAGCAAACAACTAGAAAAAGACACAAGGACTGGCTGAACAAATTTTACAACTAAATGTAGAGAACAGGTCACATCAAAGAAGATAGGAAAGGCAAAGACTTGGTGGGAACCTAAACCCCCAGGGTCTGACAGCTGGAGGGAGAGGGCTTCAGGAATAGAGAAGAGTGAGAAACTGACTAGCACATCAGGGAGCCTACAAGGAAGTGAAATTCCAATAGCATTTGGCTTTGAAAATCAGAGGGAGTGAATTTTGTGAATGCTTACAACCACGGAGATTTAAAGCCTAGAACATTAAAAATCAGCAGGCTCAGCAATGAGAGAGCCCAAAAGGCAACAGAGAGCAGAGCCCCTGCCCTTAAAAGACAGCACAGCAGGGGTGCCTGGGTGACTCAGTCAATTATGTGTCCAACTCTTGGTTTTATCTCAGGTCATCATCTCAAGTTTCATGAGTTTGAGACTCACATCTGGCTCTGTGCTGACAGTGCAGAGCCTGCTTGAGATTCTCTGTCTCTCTCCCCCCCTCCCCTGCTTCTTCTGTCTCTCTCAAAATGAATAAATAAACTTTAAAAAAAAGTAAAATAAATAAAAATAAATAAAAGACAGCACAGCAAACAGCCCACAGAGATAGCTTAGAAGCAGCAGTTTGAAAGGTGCCTGAAGCTTATGGGAGGGACAGTTAGTTACTAATCTCAGGGTTCACTAAGGGGCATCTCAAGGAACAAAGGAGCTTGCTGGTGCCATTTTCTTCCCAGTCCCTCATCATAACATAAACACACAGCCACCTCTAGGAATCAGTGCTGTGTGGGCACTCACTACCTCACTAGCTTATACCACACCCTACCCACTCCAGCCAGACCTACTTCAGTCTTGGTGCTGTGGATCTCCTACCCCAGAAGACCCATGCAAAACTTGCTGACACTGTCTTCCCAAACCTCCCACAGAAGACACTGTCACCTTGTTAAAATTGCACCTCCCACCCATTGTGCTTTACACAATGGTTCCAGCCAGTCCTGTTCTTCACAGTGGCTACACCTTCCCTGTGGAGGAGAGCCAGCACCACCTAGTTAAAGTGTGTGTCCCATGCACTACATTCAAGAGCAAGAGACATGGCTGGTTTTCCTAACACATAGAAATGGATGCACATAGTTGGGCAATAAGAGGAGACAAAGGAATATGTCACAAGTGAAGGAATGGGACAGAGCCACAGTGAAAGACCTGGGAAAGATAGTAACATGGCTGATAGAGAATTCAAATGGTGAACATGAAAATACTCACTGGACTTAAAAGGAGAGTGGAGGATATCATTGGGGCCCTTAGGAAAGAAATAGAAAACATAGAGGGGAACCCATCAGAGATGAAGAACATAGTGAATGAAAATAAAAATTCACTTGGTGGAATAAATGACAGCCTAGAAGAAGCAGAGGAACTAACTGATGATCTGGAAAGTAGACAAATTGAATAAATGAGGGATAAAAAATTATGCAAGATGAGAGTGGACTTAGGGAACTCAGTGACTCCATCAAGTGTAAAAGCTTTCACATTAAAGGGGTGTCAGGGGAAGAGAGGAGAGAAAAGAAGGCAAAAATTTTATTTGAAGAAATGATGGCTGAAAACTTCCCTAATCTGGGGAAGGAAACAAATGTCCAGATCCAGGAGGCACAGAGATCCCTTAAGAGTCAACCAGGGGAAGTCCACATCAAGATCCATAGTGATTGGAATGACAGGGAATGGTGATAAAGAACGAATTTTAAAAACATCAGGAGATATGTCATTTGCAAATATCTTTGCCCATTCCATTGGTTGCCTTTTAGTTTTGTTGATGGTTTCCTTTGCAGTGCAGAAGCTTTTTATCTTGATGAGGTCCCAATAGTTCATTTTTGCTTTTAATTCCCTTGCCTTTGGAGTTGTGTCAAGTAAGAAATTGCTGCGGCTGAGGTCAGAGAGGTTTTTTCCCTGCTTTCTCCTCTAGGGTTTTGATGGCTTCCTGTCTCACATTCAGGTCCTTCATCCATTTTGAGTTTATTTTTGTGAATGGTGTAAGAAAGTGATCTAGTTTCATTCTTCTGCATGTTGCTGTCCAGTTCTCCCAGCACCATTTGTTAAAGAGACTGTCTTTTTCCATTGGATATTCTTTCCTGCTTTGTCAAAGATTAGTTGGCCATACTTTTGTGGGTCTAGTTCTGGTGAAGAGATGGGCAGAAAACATGAACAGGCACTTCTCTAAAGAAGACATCCAGATGGCCAACAGGCACATGAAAAAATGCTCAACGTCACTCCTCATCAGGGAAATACAAATCAGAACCACACTGAGATACCACCTCATGCCAGTCAGAGTGGCTAAAGTGAACAAATCAGGAGAGTATAGATGCTGGAGAGGATGTGAAGAAATAGGAACCCTCTTGCACTGTTGGTGGGAATGCAAACTGGTACAGCCACTCTGGAAAACAGTGTGGAGGTTCCTCAAAAAATTAAAAATAGATCTACCCTATGACCCAGCAATAGCACTGCTAGGAATTTACCCAAGGGATACAGGAGTGCTGATGCATAGGGTCACTTGTATCCCAATGTTTATAGCAGCACTTTCAACAATAGCCAAATTATGGAAAGAGCCTAAATGTCCATCAACTGATGAATGGATAAAGAAATTGTGGTTTATATACACAATGGAATACTACTTGGCAATGATAAAGAATGAAATATGGCCTTTTGTAGCAACGTGGATGGAACTGGAGAGTGTTATGCTAAGTGAAATAAGTCATACAGAGAAAGACAGATACCATATGTTTTCACTCTTATGTGGATCCTGAGAAACTTAACAGAAGACCATGGGGGAGGGGAAGGGAAAAAAAAAAAAAGTTAGAGAGGGAGAAAGCCAAACCATAAGAGACTCTTAAAAACAGAATAAACTGAAGGTTGATGGGGGGGGTGGGAGGGAGGGGAAAATGGGTGATGGACATTGAGGAGGGCACCTGTTGGAATGAGCACTGGGTGTTGTATGAAAACCAATTTGACAATAAATTTCATATTTTAAAAAAAAGCATCAGGAGAGAGGAAGGCAGTTACATTCAAGGGAAGGTCCATGAGACTGTCAGCAGATTATTCAGGAGACTTTTCAGTCCAGAAGGGAGTGGCATGAAAAATTCCAAGGTGCTAAAAGGGAGAAATCTGCAGCCAGGGGCACTCTATCCAGTAAGGAAATCATTCAAGGTACAAGGAAAGATAAAGACTTGCCCCGACAAAACTACAGGAGTTCATGACCACTAAACCAGCACTACAAGAAATATCGGGGAGACTTTTGAGTGGAAGGGAGAGACCATAAGTGAAAGTGAAAAGCAGGAAACACAAAGGTAGTAAAAGTATTTCTTTAAAAATTCAGTCAAGGGATTCACAGAATGAAAGGATGTAGATTATGACACCATATGCCTAGAATGTGGGAGGGAGAGGGGTAAGGGGTGGGCTTGAACTTAATGGATCATCAACTTGGTGTAGACTGCTATATGCAGAAAATGCTATATACAAACTTAATGGTAACCACAAATCAAAAATCACAGATTTGCAAAACAAATGCAAATATATAAAGAAAGAGAAATGCAAGTATACCATTAAAGAAAGCCAGCAAACCATGAAAGGGAGAAAGGGAAGAAAGGATCAGAGGAAAAACTACAAAAACAACCATAAAACATGTAACAAAATGGCAATAAGTATGTATCTATCAATAATTACTTTAAATGTAAATGGACTAAATAAACTCTGATAAATCACCTAACCATATATACAAAGAAACTAGAAAAAGAACAAACAAAACCCCAAACCAGTAGAAGAAAGGAAAAAAAAAATTAAAATTAGAGCAGAGATAAGCAAAACAAAGTAAAACCAATACAACAGATCAATGAAATGGGAACTAGTTCTTGAAAAGATCAACAGAATTGATAAATCTCTAGCCAGGCTCATTAAAAAAAAAAAAAAAAAAAAAAAAAAAAAAAAAGGACTCAAACAAAATCATGAACGAAAGAGGAGAAATAATAACCAACACTGAAGAAATACAATTTTAAGAGATTTGAAAAACAAATTAGACAATATAGAAGAAATTGATAAATTCTTACCTACCAAAATTGAAGCAGGAAGAAATAGAAAATTTGAATTGTCAAAGAGACTGAATCAGTAATCAAAAATCTCCCAACAAACAAAATTCCAGGGATAAGGGATTCATAGGGGAATTCTACCAAACACAAAGAAGAGTAAATACTTATTTTTCTCAAACTATTCCAAAGAAATAGGAGAGAAAGGAAAACTTCCAAATTCATTCTGAGGCCAGTATCACCCTGATACCAAAACCAGATAAAGATGCCCCCGGCCAAAAATAAGAGAGGGGAGGGGTGGAACTACAGGCCAAAATCTCTGATAAACACAGATGCAAAAATCCTCAAAAAAATACTAGCAAACCAAACCTAACAATAAATTTAAAAAAAATCATTCACACGATCAAATAAGATTTATTTCCAGGATGTAAGGGTGGTTCTTTCAATATTTACAAATCAATAAACGTGATACATAACATCAATAACAGAAAGATCAAAAACCATATGATCATGTCACAAAGTACAGCATCACTCAGGATAAAAGCCCTCAAAAGTAGGTTTATTTCATTGTTTAAAGATTTTAATTTTAAGTAATCTCTCTACCCAATGTAGAGAGATATGACCCCAATATCAATGTCAGGCACCCCTTAACAAAGTAGGTTTAGAGGGAACCACATAATAAATATCATATATGAAAAACCCACAACCAACATCATACTCAGTGGGGAAAAACTGAGAGCTTTCCCCCTAAAATCAGAAACAAGACAAGAATGTTCAGTAAAATTTTCCCTGTTTGCAGATGACATAATACTATAGAAAACCAAAAAGACTCCACCAAAAAAACCGCTAGGAGTGACAAATTAATAAACTCAGTAAGTCAGAGGATTCAAAATCAATGTACAGATATTTGTTGCATTTCTATAGACTAATAATGAAGCAGCAGAGAGAGAAATTAGAAAAAAAAATACCATTTGCAATTTTACTAAAAGCAATAGGTTACCTAGGAATAAAGTCTAACCAAAGAGGTGAAAGACCTAACCTATGAAACTATAAAACACTAATGAAAGAAATTAAATATGACAAAAAGAAATGGAAAGACATTCCATGCTCATGTGTTGGAAGAATAAATATTGTTAAGATGTTTAGAGTATAGTACCCAAAGCAATCTTCAGATTAATGCAATCCCTATCAAACTACCAAAACATTTTTCACAGAATGACAACAATCCTAAAATTTGTACACAACCACAAAAGAATAACCAGCACATTCTTGAAAAAGAAAAGCAAAGCTGGAAGAACCACAATTCTAGACTTCAAGTTTTATTACGAACTGAAGTAATCAAAAAAGATGGTACTGGCACAAAAATGGACACATATATCAATAGAAGAGCATAGGAAACCCAGAAATAAACCTAGAATTACATGGCCAATTAACCTTTACAAAGCAGAAAAGAATATCCAATGGAAAGAAACACAGTCTCTTCAACAAATGGCGTTGGGAAAACTGGTCAACTACATGCAAAAGAATGAAACTGAGCCACTTTCTTATATACAAAAGTAAATTCAAACTGGATTTAAGACCTAAATGTGAGACATGAAACCATAAAATTCTTAGAAGTGAGCACAGGTAGTAATTTCTCTGACACTGGTCAGTGTAACAGTTTTCTAGATATGTGTCCAGAGGCAAAGGAAACAAAGGCATAAATAAAAACTATTGGGACTTCATCAAAATAGAGAAACAAAGCAATAGTCTCTTAACGATAGAGAACAAACTGATGGTTACCACAGGGGAGGTGGGTGGGAGGATGGCTAAAATAGGTGAAGGGGATTAAGGAGTTTACTTGTTATGTTAAGCACTGGGTAATGTATAAAACTGTTTAATAACTATATTATACATCTGAACTAATATAACACTGTGTGTTAACTACACTGGAATTAGTTGTTTTTTTTAAAGCTTCAAAAAAAAGGAATTTAAAAACCTCCCCACATTGCTATAAAATAAAAGCAAATTTGTCCATATTTATTTTAAAGCAGATCAAGAGGTATAGTATAAAAATATCAGTTACATTTATATTCACTAACACAAATTATCAGAAAGAGAAATTAAATCATTTGTAATTGTGTCAAAAAGAATAAAATACCTAAGAATAAATGGATTTAAGGTGCTAAAAGATCTGTACACTGAAAGCTATAATACAATGATGAAAGAAATTGAAAACATAAATAAATGGAAATGTATTCCATGTATTTAAAGTATTAATATTGTTAAAATGTCCAAATACCTGAAGCAATCCAGATTCAATGTCCCTATCACAATTCTAATAGCACTTTTCACAGTAATAGAATAAACAATCCTGAAATGTGCATGGAACCAAAAAAGACTCTGAATTGGCAAAGCAATCTTGAGAATGATGACCAAAGATGAAGGTATCACACTTCATCATTTCAAACTATATTACAAAGTTAATCAATGCAGTACCTTGATACAGTACATTACATACAGTAATATTGATTACTACAAAGTAATCAATACAGTACAGTACTGGCATGAAAACAGACATATCAATCAGACATATCACATCAATGAAACATAACCCAGAAATAAACTCATGTGTATGTGGTCAATTAATTTATGGCAAAGGAAATGTTGGATCCAAGAATATACAATGGGGAAAAGGATACTCTCTTCAATAACTGGTGTTGGAAAACTGAACAGGTACATACAAAAGAATAAAACTGGACCCAATCTTATACCATATACAAAAATCAACTCAATATAGATTAAAAACTTAAACATAAGACCCGAAACCATAAAAATTCTAGGATAGAATATAGTAGGTAATCTCCTTGACATCACATTTGATGATTTTTATGTTGAACACCAAAAGCAAAGGCAACAAAAGAAAAAGTAAACAAGTAGGACTATATCAAGCTAAAAATCTCCACACTGCAAAGGAAATCATAAACAAATGAAAAGGTAACCTATAAAATAAGAGAAAATATTTGCAAATCATATATCTGATAAAGGGTCAATATTCAAAATATATAAGGAACTAGTACAATTTAAAAACCAAAAAATAAACAACTCAAAAAATTAGAAGAGGAATTTTATTTTCCAAAGAATACATGTAAGTGGTCAACAGGCACTTAAAAATGTGCTAACCATCACTATTTGTCAGGGAAATGCAAACCAAAACCATAATGAGATATCACCTTCCACTTGTTAAAATTGCCTTCATTAAAAAGACAGGAGATAAAAAGTGTTGGCAAGCATGTGGAGAAAAGCAAACATTTGTGCACTGTTGGTGGGAATATAAATTAGTGTAGCCACTATGGAAGACTATATGGAAATCACTTAAAAAATCAAACATAGAGCTACCATATGACCCAGCAATTCGACTTCTGGAAATACATCCAAAGGAAATGAAAAGAGGGTATTAAATAGATATCTGCACTCCCATGTTCATTGAGCATTATTTGCATAGCCATGATATGGGAAACAATCTAAGTGACCATCTATAGATAAATAGATAAAGAAGACATTGTGTATGTACACATGAAATATTATTCAGCCACGAAAAATAAAGAAATCCTGCTTTTTGGCGACAACATGGATGGAATGTGGGGGCATTATGCTCAGTGAGATAAGTTAGACGGAGAAAGACAAACATGGCATGGTATCGTTCAAAAATAAATCTTTAGATGCCATATGTAAGTCAAAGTCATAGAAACAGAGAGTAAGAAAGTGGTTGTGAGGAGCTGAAGGGTGGGGGAAGTAGGGTGAGATTATTAGAAGGGTACAGACTTTCTGGCATAAGGTGAATATGGCCTAAAGATCTAATGTAAAAGATGGTGTCGATAGTTGATAACACTATTATATAATTGAAGTTTGTGGAGAATGAAACACAAATGTTCTCACACACATGCACAAAAGTGAGGTGATGGATGTGTTAATTAACTAGATGGTGGGAATCCTTTCACAATGAGTACATACATATCAAACCACCACAGTGTACACTTTAAATATTTTACAATTATATTTTTCAATTATAATTCAATAAAGCTTAAAAAAAAAGCCTTATCCTATGACCAGTGGTGGAAATGAGAAGTATAGCATCTACATTTTCTTCTATTTTGTGTTTTCTATGTTTCCACCTTTAAGTGATTTCCTCTATCCTTCTCTTCTACTTTCCTTTTTTAAAAATTGATGCTGGTGGTGGTGAGCTTGACAAATTCACTCACAGACTAAAAATTCATAAAATGAAATTCTGACCAATCTAATGGAGGAGTGGACACCACACAGAGTTTTTCTTCCTTATACCACATGTATAGCAACCCCAGAACCTTCAGTTGTTACCATCTGGGCAATACGTGAGCACTTTTATTGGTTATTTGGTTGGGTTGGTTTTTTATTAGTGCTATAACAGATTCTTATAAGTTTAGTGCTTTAAAACAGCATGAGCTTATTATTTTAGTTTTTCTTTTTTTTTTTTTTTTTTTTTTTCATTTAAAAGTGGTACAGGTATCAGCCAGACTAACATAAAGGTGTTAGCAGACTGTTCCCTTCTTGGGTCTATAGGAAAGAACACTATTTTTTCTCAGTTTGTTACCAGAGTTCAGATTCTTGCAGATGCACACCAAAATTCACATTTTTTGCTGGCTGAAATCTGAGAGTAGTTTCCAGTTTCTAGAACTCACTGTATTGTGTGGGTAGTGATCCTTTCTCCCTTCAGAGTCAGCAATGACAGATCAAGTCCTTCTTATGTCATATCTCTTGAGTAGAATCTGCAAAGTTTCTCTGCTTTTAAAATTTATGTATTTAGATTAGACCCATCTAGATAATCCAATATACTCTCTCAGGCCAAGGATTTTAACCTTCATCATGTCTGCAAAGTCTTTTTGCCACGTAGGGTAATATATTCATCTGTTCCAGGAATTAGGTTCTAAGGATATATTTGGAGGGCCTTTATTGTGTGTCTCACAGAAAGTATAATTGCATTTGTATGTTTGATAATTACATCCAGGATATAGACCTATAACCTGGGCCATGTCAATCCAGTGCATGGTCTCAGACTTAAAACATGTAGCTAATGACATAAAGAAGCTGGGATCTTAGAACAAGGGTGAGATTTGTAGGGAATTTCTTGGGGAGCAGTGATAACAGCGTTATTTCCTTTTCTACAGTTTTTCCATTTTCCTCCATGAGTACTTTTGTTTCTTGTGCCATCCCATGTATAGTTAGGACTATAAAACATATTATGTTCTAACTCTGAACTATTGGTCTCTCACAGAAGAACACATTTTATTGTGTTAGGAATGCCATACCCTTCCCAGTACAGACCGGAACCTATATGTCAGTATCCTTTAGTGAAGATACTTTTGGTATTTTAGAATAGTTCCTTATTGTTAATGACTGCCCTACACACTGCAATATGTGTATTGTCCATTATCCCCATACACACTAAACATTTTTTTGTTCCCAGTCACTAGACAACCCAAATCAACACTATGCATTTCAAATTGTTCATTAGTAGATTAATACTGGTTGAGAACTTCCATTCTAAATATTTAATACATGTTTGAAACGGTGGTAAAATGAAGTCTGAGGTTAGTACTGTTTATTTGCCATTCATTCCTTTGATCATTGCTTAACAAAAAGTATTGAGAAACTCCAGAGTGACAAATTCTATGCTGGACACTGCATGTAGAGGGCATAGAAGGTTCTTAACCTAACACTTCATCAATTTCTATGTAACCCCCCTAAGATTACAGGAGCAATTAACACTATTACTCAGATGTTAGGGCATGTATAATTGTGTTCCAAGAAGAGAGTTCTCTCCTATCTTTCATAACTGTGCCTTCTGGATAACCACCACCCTGTATTCATTTTTTTTCCCCTTTTTCGTTCATATGTACCAAGTGACACATTCAAGTTACAAACCTGTAGCAAAATTGGAAGAAAACAGGAAAGAAGAGGCTTTGCTTGCACCCTGAGTTCAATTTACATGTTGTCATGGAATGTTCTAAAAAGTCTTACATTAGGATAAAAGGACAATTTAGTCTAGTAATTCCTCTTATTTATCATTTGCTTGTGTGCATAAATCCCTTAGGGACTCCACATGAGCAATGACGAGGCCAAAACAAGATTATAAGCCTCTAATAGTATGATTTTTCCCACACTGTAAAACTTGCCATGCTTTGTATTACTTGAATTCCCTCCAGCTCCCACACACATAGGTACCCAGAAGTTAAGGCTAATTATTGAAATATGAACCTCCGTACATAGACTAAAAAAAATCAGAGAAACAAGGAAAATAATAAAAATAATACAGAACTTGCACATAATAAGAGATATAGAAATAGGGAAATACACATCTAAGACTGGCAGAACAAACTCTGGAGTCCACACCAGATCTGAGAATCGGGTAGGAATTTCACAAAGAAAGAAGAAGGCTGGGCTAAGGGGGCTAAGATGGCGGAACAACATGCAAGATTTTTTTGCATTTCTCATACTTGAAATGCAGCCAGATCAACACCAAACCAACTTGTACACCTAAAAAACTGATTTGAGGATTAACACAACAATCTGCACAACTTGAACCACAGAACTCAGCAGGTACATGGTGTGGAGAAGTGAACTGGAGGAGAGAGAAGCCACGGATGGCAGGGAGCTGTTTTTGCTTGTGGAGAGGGGACGGAGACAGGGGGAGAGTATGGGAAAATCACCCCTCTCCTGAAAGCAGCTGGAGTGAAAGAGAAAAAGTAAAGTAATTTCAATCCTATTTCATTCTGTTCACTGGTCCATCTATTCAATTTTTTTTCCTTTGTCTTTTCTTGAATACTGAAAGGGAAATTTTTTATTTTTGTTTTCTGCTTTTATAAAAAGGTTTGTCTTTAAATTTTTTCTACTATATTTTTCAGTTTTTTGTAAATTTTTAAAATTCTATTTTACTTTCATTACTTCATTTTATTCTTTTTTATTGTATTCATTTTTCCAATTTTTCAAATGTTTTCCTTTTTATTTTATTTTTGTTCCCTTTTTTCTCTATTCTATCAAGCTTCTTTCAACAACAAGACCAAAACACACCTAGGATCTTGCACCCTTAATTTTATTTTTTGTGTTGTTTTTAATTTTTTAATTTTTATCTTTTTTTACCTTATTAATTCCTTTCCTTCCTTCAAGATGATGAAACAAAGAAATTCACCCCAAAAGAAAGAACAGGAAGAAATGAGAGCCAGGAACTTAATCAATACAGATACAAGCAAGATGTTTGAACCAGAATTTAGAATCACAATAATAAGAATACTAGCTGGGGTTGAAAATAGATCGGAATCCCTTTCTGCAGAGATACAAGAAGTAAAAGCTAGTCAGGATGAAATTAAAAATGTTATAACTGAGCTGCAACTTCAAATGGATACCAAGGCAGCAAGGATAGCTGAAGGAGAGCAGTGAAGCAGCGATACAGAGGACAAACTTATGGAGAATAATGAAACAGAAAAAAAAGAGAGAAACTAAGACAAAAGAGCATTACATAAGAATTAGAGAACTTGGTGACTCATTAGAAAAAAATAACATAAGAATGATAGGGCTCCCAGAAGATGAAGAGAGATAAAAAGGGGGTAGAGGCTTTATGTGAGTAAATCATAGTGGAAAACTTTTCTAACCCGGGGAAAGACACAGACATCAAAATCCAGGAAGCACAGAGAACTCCCATTAGATTCAATAAAAACTAACCATCAACAAGACATATCATACTCAAATTCACAAAATACTCAGGCAAAGAAAGAATCATGAAAGCACCAATGGAAAAAAAAAAGTCGTTAACCTACAAAGGAAGGCAGATCAGGTTTGCAGCAGTCTTATCCACAGAAACTTGGCAGACCAGAAACAGTGGCGGGTCATATTCAAAGTTCTGAATTAGAAAAATATGCAGCCAAGAATTCTTTATCCAATAAGACTGTCATTCAAAATAGAAGGAAAGATAAAAAGTTTCCCAAACAAAACTCAAGGAGTTTGTGAGCACTAAACCTGCTTTGCAAGAAATTTTAAGGGGACCCTCTGAGGGGAGAAAAGATGAAGAAAAAAACCCAAAAGTAACAAAGACTAAAAAGGACCAGAGAAGACCACCAGAAACTCTTAACTCTATAGACAACATAATGACAATAAATTCATATTTTTCAGTATTCACTATAAACATCAATGGACTAAATGCTCCAATCAAAAGACATAGGATAACAGAATGGATAAGAAAACAAGATCCATCTATATGCTGTTTACAAGAGACCCATTTTAGACCTAAAGACACCTTCACATTGAAAATAAGGAAATGGAGAACCATCTACCACACTAATGGTTGCCAAAAGAAAGCCAGAGTAGCCATACTTTTATCAGACAATCTAGATTTTAAAATAAAGATTGTAACAAGAGATGAAGAAGGGTATTATATCATAATTAAGGGGTTTATCCACCAAGAATATCTAAAAATTGTAAACATTTATGCTCCAAACGTGGGTCACCAAAATATATAAATCAATTAATCACAAACATAAAGAAACTCATTGATAATTATACCATAATAATAGAGGATTTCAACACCCCATTTACAAGCAATGGACAGATCATCTAAACAGAAAACCAACAAAGAAACAATGGTTTTGAATGACACAGTGGACCAGATGGGCTTAACAGATATATTCAAAACATTTCATCTTAAAGCAGTGGAATATACATTCTTCTCCAGTGCACATGGAATGTTCTCCAGAATAGATCACACACTGGGACACAAATCAGCCCTCAACAGGTACAAAAATATCGAGATCATACCGTGCATATTTTCAGACCACAATGCTATGAAACTCGAAATCATACCTCAAGATCATAAAAACCATATATGAAAGACCCACTGCTAATGTCATCTCAATGGGAAAAGACTGAGAGCCTTCTCCCTAAGGTCAGGAACACAACAGGGATGTCCACTCTCAGCACTATTATTCAACACAATATTGGAAGTCTTAGCCTCAGCAGTCAGGTAACACAAAGAATATAATAAAAGGCATCCAAATCAGCAAGGAGGAAGTCAAATTTTCACTTTTCACAGATAACATGATACTCTATATGGAAAACCCAAAAGATTCCACCAAAAAATGTCTAGAAATGATCCATGAATTCAGCAAAGTCACAGCATATAAAATCAATGCACAGAAATCAGTTGCATTCCTATACACCAATAATAAAGCTACAGGAAGAGAAATTATGGATTCAATCCCATTTACAATTGCACCAAAAACCATAAAATACCTAGGAATAAACCTAACCAAACAGGTGAAAAATCTATACACTGAAAACTATAGAAAGTTCATGAATGAAATTGAAGAAGACACACACATACACACACACACACACACACACACAAAAGGAAAAATATTCCATGCTTCTGTATTGGAAAAACAAATATCATTAAAATGTCAATACTAACCAAAGCAATGTACATATTCAATGCAATACCTATCAAAATAACACCAGCATTCTTCACAGAGCTATAACAAACAATCCTAACATTTGTATGGAATCAGAAAAGACCCGAATACCTGAAGCAATTCTGAAAAAGAAAACCAAACCTGGAGGCATCACAATCCCGGACTTCAAGATGTATTACAAAGCTGTAATCATGAAGACAGCATGGTACTGGGACAAAAACAGACACTCAATCAATGGAACAGAATAGAGAACCCAGTAATGGACTCACAAATTTATGGCCAACTAATCTTTGACAAGGCAGGAAAAAATACCTAATGGAATAAAGACAGTCTCTTCAGCAAATAGTACTGGGAAAACTGGACAGAGACATGCAGAAAAGTGAACCTGGATCACTTTCTTACACCATACACAAAAATAAACTCAAAATGGATAACACACCTAAACGTAAGACAGGAAGTCATCAATATCCTAGAGAAGAAAGCAGGCAAAAACCTCTTAACACATCTCCAGAGGCAAGAGAAATGAGAGCAAAAATGACCTATTGGGACCTCATCAAAATAAAAAGCTTCCGCACAGCAAAGGAAACAATCAGCAAAACTAAAACGCAACCAACAGAATGGGAGAAGATATTTTCAAATGACAGATAAAGGGCTAGTATTCAAAATCTATAAAGAATTTCTCAAACTCAACACCCAAAAAACAAATAATCCAGTGAAGAAATGGGCAAAAGACATGAATAGACACTTCTCCAAACAAGACATCCAGATAGCCAACCAACACATGAAAAAATGCTCAACTTCACTCATCATCAGGGAAATACAAATCAAAACCACAATGAGATACAACCTCACACCTGTCACAATGGCTAACATTAACAACTCAGGCAACAACAGATGTTGGCAAGGACGCAGAGAAAGAGGATCTCTTTTGTATTGTTGGTGGGAATACAAGCTGGTACAGCCACTCTGGAAAACAGTATGGAGGTTCCTCAAAAAACTAAAAATAGAACTACCCTATGACCCAGCAACTGCACTACCAGGTATCCTGTTTAAAGGGGCACATGCACCCCCACGTTTATAGCAGTACTATCAACAATAGCCAAAGTATGGGTAGAGCCCAAATGCCCATCGATGGATGAATGGATAAAGAAAATGTGATATATTTATATACAATGAAGTATTACTCGGCAATCAAAAAGAATGAAATGTTGCCATTTGCACCTACGTGGATAGAACTAGAAGGTATTATGCTAAGCAAAATTAGAGAAAGATCATATGACTTCACCCATATGAGGACTTTAAGAGACAAAACAGAGGAACATAAGGGAAGGGAAGCAAAAATAATATAAAAACAGGGAAGGGGACAAAACATAAGGGACTCTTAAATACAGAGAAAAACCAGAGGGTTGTTGGAGGGGTTGTGGAAAGGGGAATGGGCTAACTGGGTAAGAGACATTAAGGAAGACACTTGTTGGGATGAGCACTGGGTGTTATATATAGGGGATGAATCACTGGAATCTACTCTTGAAATCACTGTTGCACGATATGCTAACTAACTTGGATGTAATTTTTTTTTTAAAAATAATTAATTAAAAAAAAAGGCAGCTGTGGTTGCCAGTTTTTGAGAAACACAGTAAATGTCAACTAGGGCTTACTCCTTGTGGGGAAACACTGAGAACAGATGTTAGCCCTCAAGGATCAGAGCTCAGGCTAACAAGGATTTGAGAAAGAGGTAATTAGAAAGTGCATGGGACCTGTCTGGTGAAAGTATAGACCTTGGAGGAGAACAAAACTTGGTAGGAGAGTAGAGTAGCCTCGAGCCTTGGTGGTCACATATATTGAAGAAAGGAATTCTATTGAAACAAGACAGTATCAAAGAATTACAAAGAAGTTTAAAGAAAGAATATTTTACTCTTATTTCTAAAAGTGCTGAGATCATCAAAGGGGAAAAACACTCCTTTCTATTCTATTTTTAAAGTTTGCCTCTGTTTGTCATCTCAAGGGTTTCTGCTGTCAGCAGCAGCGGTAGTTATATGAAGGAAGCTGAATACACACAGATATATTTTGAAACCAGGAAAATTTAACCTAAAGTACATTTTAGCTTTGGAGTGCCCTTGAGGGTGGAACTGATTTGCTAGAAGATGAATAATGGGATTCATTACTATGACCAGTTGAAATCTAACATAACCCAAGGTATTCTCTTGCTGTTGAGGAGCTTAGAGATTGTGGAGAATAATTCAGCCCCACTTCTAATGATTTCTTATCCTAACACTAAAGTCATCAACAAAGGGGTGTTTTCTTCCTACAAGCAAGAGGTGTGTCTATGTTCATAAGTATAAGGAACATAGGCCAGCTCTTTGCATATTCACATGACTTTATTTTAGTTTTGTGATATATTTAAAAAAGGGTTTATTATGATGCTCTAAGATATAGACTTGATCAATATCTTATGAGTGTAATTACTTACACATTTCACTTTTGTTAATGTGTCCAAATAGTCACATGAATGATGTTAGATCATCTATTAAGAGAACTTTTGCATTCTCAGTATTTAAAATTCAGAGCTAGAATGCTTCTTCTGTAAGTTTTACCCAACTTTAAATGGCAAAATTGTAATTATTGACAAATTTTTCCAGATAATAGGAAAAGAGGGTCTACTTGCCTTTACTTTTAAGAAGCTAAAATTGATGCAAACAACTAACCAGTATGGTGTAAAAAAGTTATAGGCCAATTTATCTGTGAATATATGTAAAAATAGGATGAGCCCTAAGAATCTGTATTTAAGAAGGCCTAATAAGGGACAACGGCCACATTTAACAAAATCAAACTAAACCAAACCTAACACTATAACTTCAGAATATTAAAGTCACTTGTCCCAGTCTTAGTTGTCAAAGTTTAGATCAGAACCCATAAGTTGATGTCCAATTAGACTTTTCAATTCTATGATTGGATCAGTGAGGATAATGTATGTCACTATTACAAATCAACTCAAACTATGGTTTAACACATTTAAGATCGGCTCACCTACACTGACAAATACTGACAGTTTCCCAACCGGGGATTAAAGCCCACTGGCATCTTCCATCATATGACGCTGCCATTCTCTAGGACCTTTTATCCTCTGTGTGCAGTTAACACAAAGAAAAAAGAAACAAAAACTCATATTCTTAACTATCCTCGTACATGTGACACTAATCACTTCCATTCATTCCATTCCTGAAGAGCAGTCAGGTGATTTCAAGCAGCCCAGAAAGGGGTCTGGGAAATGGAACATCTCCACAAAGATTGTGGTGAAATGCCAGCTTTCTCTTTTTGGTAACCCTAAGGTGTTCTAGTTTACACTTGTCCTGCTTATGCCTACATATTATCATCCAACCTAAGACATTTTAATAATGTTTCTCAAAACTGTCCTGGTTTGAATGATAGGTTATATGATCATCCTATGTTCTACTACAATGCTCTAAGAAAACCTCAGGTTTTTAAATTATTGTTTGACTTTGGTTTGGTTTTAATATATGAAAAGGAGGTGAATATGCCAACATTATGTTTTGCTGTAGATATTGTTAACGTACTGTTTAATATGTCTAGTCCATAGAAAATAATTAACACCTCTGGTGATCCAGAATGCTGTGATGATTTAAAAGATATTTTCCAGACATATTTAAAAACAACATTTTCAAAACAATTGTATCAAACTTGAGTTATAATTTTATTGAAATAGCAAGTATGGGTTTTTTTGACCCTAGAGAATATAGTTTTGAACAAATTCATGCATAGATTAGTGAAACACATACAGCTGTTCCAAGGTACAGTGAATATTTTAAGAACATGTTGGAGGAAATTTTAAATACACAGTATAAGTATGAGTATGACTCAAAGAAGAAAGACAACTGAGGTATCCTGTTGCCTGAAGGCAAAAGAATTGGATATGTGTCCCTTTAAAGTTCCTCACACTCCCATAGTGGTATAATAAATTCTCCTGCAGAGTATAATTTGAGTTATAAAAATATTTTAAAATGATATGATAAGGCAAACGAAGATGTAGTTATAGGACCCTCTAAGCAATAAGATACCATGTATCCTGAATATTAGCATTCTGTGATATCATGTAAAATTTGCTTACGAAACCTGAGAAATAGAACTTAACATGACAAAATGTTGAGTTCCTAGGGTAAAGGCAATGATACTCTATCTCTTGAAATATAACGAAGACTACACTTCATTAAAGTGCAGTTGTCAACTGGAGGACTGATACTGCTTAGCTATGTCAAAATAACACAAGTAAATAAAACAGAACATGAATTTTCAAAATTCTTGGGACAGGAGCATGTATAATTTAGTAAGATGTTTCTACTATGCATTTTTTGGAATAAAAAAGTATTAAATATGAACATAGTAGATATAATCCATTCAACTTATTTTCTTTATAATCTGTCCACCCTTATCCCAATGTCCTGTTTGCCCCTCATCCTCATTCCAAAGGTAAAATAAACATAGTTGTCAGATGTCAAAGTCACAGTGAAGACTTTATAAAATCTTAAATGTTTTGAACTCCAAAATAACAGCCTGACTAGCACATTCTGAGCTGAAACTCCATAAATTCTTAAATGTACTATTCAATGGCAAATGTTCTGAAAGATTCCTAATAATGACTTGTGCCATAAAAAAGGAAAACAAGTAGGAATAGATGTCTTCATCCTTTTAGTAGAAAATATCAAAATTTTTCCTTATTTTTAATATCTTGGTGAACTTTATAATCTGTCACTTGGGAATGCCCTAGATCTTACAAATTTCCAAAGCTTCATGAACTGTCCTTTAGAGTTTACTGTCCATTATACCCAACTTTATTCACTAAGATACCATTAATTATCCTCTGAAATCAAAGACTCTTAAATAGAAATAATTTTATGTATTATAAACATGTTGTTGGGCTGTATAAGGCGATATCACCATAAAATGTGATTTTATATCTATAAAACGTCTTATGTAAGTCTCATGGTAACTACACAGCAATGCCTATGGTAGATTCACAAAATATGAAGAGAATAGAATCAGAGCATACCACCATGGAAAAGCATCAATTCACAAAGGAAGGCAGCAAAAGGAAGAAAGGAAAAAGGGAACTACAAAACAGCCAGAAAATAATAAGATGGCATTAGTACATCCTTACCTATCAATAATGATTCTAAATATAAATGGATTGGGGCACCTGGGTGGCTCAATTGGTTAAGCATTGGACTCTTGATTTCAGTTCAGGTCGTGTTCTTACAGTTTCTGAGATCGAGCCCCATGTCAGGCTCTGTGCTCTCTCAAAATAAATAAATAAACATTAAAAAGGTAAATAAATGGATTGAATTCTCCAATAAAAAGGCCAAGAATGGCTGGATGGATAAAAGAAGATCCAACTCTATGCTGCCTTTAAGAGATTCATTTTGGCTTTAAGGACTTTTACTTTTTAAAGCAAAAGAATGCTAAAAATATATTCCATCCTAGTGGAAACCAAAAGAAGAGTACTCACGCTTATAACAGACAAAATAGACTTTGAGGCAAAAATGCAAACAAAAGACAAAGAAGATCATTATATAAAAATAAAGTGGTCAAATCATCAGCTATAAACATTGTAAACATATGCACCCCAAATTGGAACACCTAAATAAGGACACCTGGGTGGCTCAGTTGGTTAAGCATCTGACCGTTGATTTTGGCTCAGGTCATGATCTCAGTCTTGAGATCAAGCCCTGTGTAGGGCTCTGTACTGGATGTGCATGTTGCATGGGATTCTCCTTCTCCCTCTCCTTCTGCCCCTCCCTGCTTGCAAACAAGCTCTATGAATCAATCAATAAATCAATTGATAAATACCTAAATATATTAAGCAAATACTAACAGATCTAACCAATAATAGTAGAGGACATCATCACCTTCAACAATGGATAGGTCATCCAGGCAGAAAATCAAATGAAGTAGAGACCAGAGAAACAATATAAAAGGACAATGAAATTCAGCTTTTTTGAAAAGATAAACAAAATTGACAAACTTAACTATCCTAAGAAAATAAGAGAGAAGACTTGAGTAATAAAAATCAGAAATGAAAGAGGAGAAATTACAACTGATATTACAAACATAAACATAGGATCATAAGTAATTTCCATCAACTTTTATATGCCAAAAATTACAAAACTTAGAAGAAAGTGATAAATTCCTTGAAATATACATCTTATCAAGACTTAATCACAAAGATCTAGAAAATATGGACATACCAATACAAAGTAAACAGAAAAGACTGAGTCAGTAATCAAACATCTCCCAAGAAAAAAGAACAGATGACCAAATGGTATTAATGGTAAATTCTAGTAGACATTTACAGAATAGTATCAATCCTTCTCAAACTCTTTCAAAAAATAGAAGAGGAGGTAACACTCCCAAACTTCCTTATAAGACCAGCAGTATCCTGATACCAGAGCCAGATTAGGATACTACAAGAAGGGAAAACTACAGACCAATATCACTGATGAATATAGATGCAAAATTTCTTGGGAAAATATCAACAAACCAAATTCAATAGCACATTAAAGAAAATATACACTATGGGCAAGTCAGATTTATCTCTGGGATCCGAGGATAGTTCAACACATGCAAATTAATAAATGGGATACACCACATTAAATTAAAGGTAAAAATCATATGATCATCTCAGTAAATGCAGAAAAAGCATTTGACAAAATACAACATTCTTTCATGATAAGAACCCTCAACAAATTGAGTGTTTAAAGGAACATAATTTGATTCAATAAAGGTCATATACAACTAGACCATAGCTAAAACCATATTTAATGGTGAAAATTTTAAAGCTTTTCCTCTAAAATGAGGAACAAGACAAGGACAAACAGTCTTACCACTCTAATTCAACATAATTCTAAAAGTCTTAGCCAGCCAGAGTAATCAGGCAAGATAAAGAAATAAAAGACATCCACATTGGAAAGGAAAAAGTAAAATTTTTATTGTTTGCAGATGATATGATCTTACATATTAGAAAATTCTAAAGATTCCACCATTTTATTATTTTCTATTCCATTATTCAATGTAATTTTATCCAAACATAGACATATTGTTATGAACTAGCATTGCATAGATATTATCTGTTTGTTTATCTTGCTTAGAATTCTCAAATCCCTAAATAAAGCTGGCAACAGCTACTTTAAAGAAAATAACTTGAATACCAGAATTTCACTGATGATCAGTAAAGGAAGAAACACTTTATACATGTAAATACAAGTTGAGTATATTCTCATAAGAGGCACTGCAAACAGAAAGAGCTCCATAATAAGATTTAAGTACTATAATTGAAAATGGTCACACTTTAACTTGATTCACAATTGTGCATGGAGTTGGCATTATAAAACAGTGTAAAAGGCCATTCCTAGAATATGGATATATACCTATTTATATCTACATGCAGTGTGTATATAATATGTATTTTATATTTTATTCATATTGCATAAATTATTAAATATAGTACTATATTTATACACTAAATGTATACACACACACACACACATATATATATATATATATATATATATACATATTTTAATATTTATTTATTTGTTTTGAGAGAGAGAGCTCATACAAGCAGGGGAGGAGCAGAGAGGGGAAGAGAATTCCAAGAAGACTCCCCACCCAGTGCAGAGCCTGATCTCACAACCATGAGATCATGGCCTGAGCTGAAATTAAGAGTTGGAAGCTCAAATGACTGAACCTCATGGGAGCTCCAATATATTTATATATTTTCTATAATATGGACATTATAAAATAGATAATTATATGTATTATATATATTTTATACATATTTATAGATCTTATATAATATATATAGATAATATAGATATTTTTTGGCACAAGCTCCCAGGTATTCACACCCTGCACCACAATTGATATTTGTTAAAACTGATGAACCTACATTGACACATCATTATCACCAGATTCTATAATTTATATTAGACTACACACTTGGTATTGTACATTTTATGGATATTGGTAAGTATACAATTTGATAATTATGTAATGTTGGTGATTTACTCATTGTAGTATCAAACAGAATATTTTACCCTAAAAATCCTTTCTCCTCTGCCAAACCATCCCTCCCAGCCCCAGTTCCTGGAAAACACTGATATTTTGTTGTCTCCATAGTTTTGTCTTTTCCAGAATGTCATATGGCTGGCATCACACTGTATGTAGACTTTTCAGGTTGGCTTCTTTCACTTAGTAATGTGTATTTACAATTTCTCTATGCCTTTTCATGACTTAAAACTCATTTCTTTTTAGTGCTAAATAATATTCCATTCTGGAGTGTCTTCATTTATTTATATTCATAATTCTATATGACAGCTTTATTTTCTGCCTCAGTTACTTTATAATTTTTTAAGTTTATTTTTTTTTATTTTGAGAGAGAGAGAAAAAGAGAGAGAGAGAGAGAGAGAGAGAGAGAGAGAGAGAGAGAGAGAGATTGAGCAAGGAGACGGACAGAGAGAGAGGAAGAGAATCCCAAGCAGGCTCCACACTGTCAGCACAGAGCCTGAAGAAGGGTTCACATTCATGAACCATAGGATCACGAACTGAGCTAAAACCAAGAGTCAGTTGCTTAACCAACTGAGCCATGCAGGTGCCCTCTTACTTTATCATTTCTTATAATGCAGGTATTCTGGTTATGAGTATTTTCAGTATTTGTAGATATGAAAAATTATTTTGACAATTTTTCTTTGCATTGTATTTTATTGAGTTTTTTAAACTAATCCCCAGTAAAATTTATTATTATCATTATCATTATTATTATGATTGTTATTATCATTTCATATATAGCCCTATGAGGTTTTTGTTTTTAAGAGAAAGAACAAGTGGGGGAGGTACAGCGAGGGGGGACAGAGGATCTGAAACAGGTTTCCTGATGATTGTAGAGAGTCCCAACACCCTATGAGTTTTAATACATCCATGGATTTGTATAAACACAACCACAACCACAATCCGGATACAGAAGAGGTCCATTATTTTACAGCCATCACTTCTGAAAAGTGTTTTTACTGAATTCTAGATTGAGGGGTTTTGCTTTATTTTGTTCTGTTCTGTTCTTTCAGCTGTTTCTGAGAGTCTATCTGCTCTATTTTCAAATCTTCTAAGTCACTTTTTATAATTTCCTCTTCCATGTATAAAAGCAAATCAAGTGTTTTGGGGATCAAAATTTATATGATTTAGAGGAACACCTTTACACAAGAATAATACAAAATTATAATTATTAAATTAGGTACAGAGCTTGCACAACAATGTGAATGTACTTAATTATATGTAATTGTACACTTAATGATGGTTAAGTGGTAAATTTTATGTTAGGTGTAATTCACACCTATAAAAGTTGCAATGAAAAAGCAAAACAGAACAAAACTGAGACTTTGAAGGTATTTGGGTAAGTAGAAATGGATTTTAAGCTTTAGTAACTTCACAGAAAATTTACTTCTGCCTGTATGTATTGTTAAGCTATTGCTTCTTCAACTATAATGAGCATAGCTACTTTATTTCTAATATTTGAAATGAACATACTTTGTTCTTTATTATTGTATATTGCCACAACAACCTTCACTACCCTCCCCTTGGAGTGACTTAAGGGCATTTTTATCAAGCAGGTCCCATTTTGAAATACCAAATAAACATGGGGAGGATCTCCTGTTAGACCCCTATCTTAAAAGCTGCTGACTTTTTAATTATATCCCTCTTTTCTCGATAGGTCTTCAAATTCAAATGTCAAGTTTTCCAGAATTACAAATCCTATAGGGAAAAAAAAGTATTTTTGCTTTTAATGCTGAATAACCCTTCTGGTTTTCTACTTTTCATCACATTTTTCCCTGATAGTATATTTAAAATCTCTTAGGAGATAATTTTTTAGGAGATAATTTTTATATTGTGTACTAGGATTTATTTTTTTCCACAAGAAAATTTGGTCTGAATAAACTTATCTACCCCATTTCTTACAGTGTATGTATCCTCACTTCAAAATAATACTTTTGGATAATGACATGTTTTCTAAGAAATTTCCAAGAATAAATAAAAATAAAGGAAAAAAATAAGTCTACCTTTTCATTTTCCCATTACTCAAATATGGCAGTATGTTGGTATTATTTTCCTCCCAGTCTTTTTTTTAAGATTTTTTTCACAGTTGTTATGTACCATACACAATTTCTAAATTAATATTGTATTAAGGAATATTGTTCATGCTACCTCCTTTTCATAAACAGCATTTTAGATGGTTGCCTGAGGGCAGAGTGTATGCCCTTTGTATCTCCCCTGCTGTTTAACACAGATACCTACTCTCATTAGACATTCAGTAATGTTTGTTAACTTGAATGAAAGTACAGGCATTTTTTTTTAATGTTTATTTTTGAGAGAGAGACAGAGCACGTGAGCAGGGGAGGGACACAGAGAGAGGGAGACACAGAATCCAAAGCAGGCTCCAGTCTCTGAGCTGTCAGCAGAGCCTGATGTGGGGATCAAAGTCCAGAACCGGTGAGCCCAAGTCAGATGCTCAACCAACAGCCACCCAGGCACCCCAGAAAGTACAGGCATTTTAAATAGAAAGCTTTCTGGGATAGTCAGTTCTTTCTACCATCTTACCTAATATAGCAATAGAGTTCAAAAGTTGACATTCAATAAACAATCACTGAATTAAATGCTGCAAGACTCATGTTGTCAAGTGACTACACTACAGAAGGAGATGTGGTATGTGCACGTGTGTCTTGCCATGTTCCGGTTTCCTGTTGAATTCAGTTTAGGGAAATAGTCATGAATTTCCAAAGCAATGGATGTGGTAACTTACATTTTACTCCAGATAAGAATATTTATCTGGTAACCATTCTCCTTGCTTTTGCCTTAGTCTCTCAATAATCAGTTTTCGATATATCAGCCAGAAATATTCTTTTAAAGTTCAAATTGATCATGTCATTCTTCTCCTTATACCCTCCAACAATGTTCCATCTCAGAACAAAAGCCAAATCCTTAAAAAGGTTTACAGGGCACTGCATGATCTGGTCAGGTTGCCCCTCTGACCTCTTCTTTCGCTGCATGTTGCTTGCTGTGGTTCACTCACACTGGCCTCAAACACACCAGATATGCTTGCTTGTCTCCCAGGTGGTTGGCATTTGCTATTCTGCCAGGAAACATCTCTCTCTCAGATTCTCTCACTCCCTCAGATCTTTATTGTCTCTGTTCAAATGCTGTTTCTGAGGCATTTTCCCTCTCTTCAACCAGGCATTCCTTGACCTCTTTGCTACTTCATTTCTTCCTTAGTGTTGTACATATTTATTCGTCATTTTGGTTTTGTTTCCTCCAAACTAGAATATAAGCTTCCTGAGTAGAAGTCTTCACCTGTTTTTTCATTAATACAAAACGCCAATGCCTGGAAGCTGGAATATCTGCTTGGTAAATATTTGTTAAATATATAGATGAATGAATGCTGAATACTCTATCATGCAGTCAATGCTTTTATTGTATATTGTTTTCTCTAAAACTTGAAACAACTTTGTGAAATTCTTATTAGCTTAATGTTAGAGAAAATGAAAGCAGAAGTTGAAAAGTTAAGGACCTTGCTCAAGGCTCCACTAAATGTACACAGGCATTATAAATATAAATCTATATATAAATCTTTCTCTGTCTGGAGACAGAGAGCATGATGGAGTGCTCATGCGTCTATGCAGGAGAACCCAAGTTTGGGCTTCACACAAAAATCTTGTTTTTCTCCAAGTTCAAATTCTTTTCTTTGTATCATGCTGGGATATGGATTAAATGGAAATAATTTAACAATTTCCTGATAATTTTACAATCTAACTGTTAGCTTCTGGGCTGTATTTGTCATTACCATAAAGGAGAAATCCTATGGTTAAGGATCTTGAAACTCACATAGCACACCATAGTAGAAAAAGACAAAATCTTTGAAATTTAAAGGAAAAGAACTCTACGATTTCTTTGTAAACATAAGATAATAAAACTTTGCAGATATGAAACCTTGGTACTCTGGGTTTTTAGACTTCAATCTCAACATCTCCTCTTATAGTAGTACAGTGGGCTTCATATTCTGAGATGCATACCTTGAGCCTTGTTTGTAAGGTATTCCCTTCCGTAAACATTCACTTTGAATGACTTCATTAACTTCTATGATGCTGGAATAAGTGGGAAATGTCTCAGAAATAAAATTACTATAGAACCAGAATTCTAAAATGTATTCTAAATTTATAACACATGCTTAGTAGATTATTACTTTTCTCTCTGTATCTCTTACAGCCTAGGCACGTTGATTTTTTTTAATGTTTATTTATTTTTGGGAGAGAGTCAGAAAGAGGGAGAGTTGGGGGCAGAGAGGGTCTGAATATGAAACAGGCTCCAGGCTTTGAGCTGTCAGCACAGAGCCAGATGCAAGGCTTGAACCATGAGATCATGACCTGAGCTGAAGTCTGATGTTTAATTCACTGAACCACTGAGGCACCCCTTGATTTGTTGTTTTTTAATAAGAGAATTAATAAATCTGAGCTTAGGGCTAGATCTAATTTCCAAATGTTTTACTCTGGTAATTGTGGTTGGCTACAAAATGGTTACAAAATTAAAAAAAAAAAAACAGTGTGGTTACCTTTAGGTGATGAGATCATGTATGTCTTGGCCATATACAGGTTAAGGACTGAATTTATTTGATAGTACAACTAGGTTACAGAGTGGGAGTGAATATATAGAACATCACCAATTGGACTAAACTTAATTCAAATATATTTATTACTTAGAAAAATACTAGAAAGTGTGTGTCATATTTTTTTTCTAGATGCTTTTAGTAGTAGTAGGATGGAACAGACAAAAGTTGAGTGATCCACACAGAAATCAAACCAATGTCTTTGTCCCATTTGTAGCCATATTCTTTCCAATAAGGACTAAAAACATTGGACTAAAATAGTCTTGATTAAAGATGCCTCCAACACCACCATCACCAAGGGTAATTGACTCCAAAGTATTACTGTAAAAATTCTGACACACATCAATAGGCACATAAAGTTATCACTAACTTGTAAGAATATTTGAAGTTTGGGATAAATAGCAGAGAGTTTAGTTCAACTGTCCAAATAAAAATCTTAGAAGTGTTGAATTTGAAGTACAAGGTGTTTTGTTTTTAATTCCATTATTAAGACCAAATGATCCAGATTGTTTATGTATCTTTCCACTTAAATTGACTTCTTTTGATTTGGATTAGCTTCTTGACTGATTCTGCATCCTCTGGGAGAGGCTCTGAGCACTTGACAAGCAGAATGAGAAATTCAATTATTGCTATGTTAAATCCATCTTCAATTTGACATTTACCCTCAATTGAATATTTTCATGGAGTCTGAGACTCCATTAACCATTCCCTTCCTTTTTTTCTCATTATTCACATCTCCAGATTTATCTCTTACTCTTCACAAGAAATCCTTTTATTTTAACATGCTTAAACAACCAGAATAGGAATTCTCTCTAGGAAATTAGCCTATCTGATTCATATTCTTTCTCTCTCTCTCTCTTTCTCTCTCTCTCTCTCTCTCTCTCTCTCTCTATATATATATATATATATATATGATACATATACATATATATATATATATACATACACACACAATACTTAGCTTAAAATATTTTTAAAGATTAAATAAGATAATATAGAAGAAATTGTTTTAGAAAAAATATATATTACAAGGTTAAATGTATTCTTCTTGGACAGGTGGTAATGTATGAATATGTACACAACCCTAATAAATATATGACAACATGATTATAGGATTTAGAAAATAGACAGTTTTGGTGATACAGGGTTGAAGAATTAATTAGTGGTAAAATATCAAGGGTTAGAGGAATGAACCATAAATAAGAAAATGATTTACAGAAGCAACCAAAGAACCATATAATGAAAAAATAACTTGCCCAAGGTCACATGTTATTTATTAATTCATTCATAATTCATCCACCCATCAAGTATTTGTTAAACACAATTAATACAATGATGAGCAAAACATGCTCCATGTTTTCATGGAGGTTACAGAATCCGAGAAAGAGCTCTTCCCATAAAATAGTAATGCTTCTTGAAACACATCTAATGTTAAGAAAACAGCTGTAGTCTTGAAACACAGAGAAATGAAATACCACATATAGAAGTGCTCAGTCTCATTTAGAAGTATGTTCTAAATCTTGTCATTCTAGCTAATTTAAATTTCCTCTACCATTAAGATATGATTACAGTTTTTTGTGTCCACTAGGAAACCATTTTCTTTAATGAAAAGTACACCTTTCCTTTAATGAATTGGGAAAAATTCAAGAGCAACTGTTTGTGAATCATTTTTCTTTCAACATCTTTTTTTTTTGGAAAGATACTGAAAGATGTATTTGCGTACAAAGATTAAAAACATATGATTCTTGTCCCAAATGATTCAAAATATAATAAGGAAGATAAATGTAATACATAATTGCAGGCAAAAGCAATATATACAATCACATAAGCTTAGAAGGGATGAATTCTACTGAAAAATTCAAGAAAGGCAGTGCATAGAATAAGACCTACTTCTAGATTAAGGCTTCAAATAAATAGAATTTTTTGTTCAATCTTTTCTACTGCTAATTTGAAATTAATGTGATCAGGTAAGATTGTATTGTGGCATTCATTCAATAAAAATTGATTGAATATCCACCATTACACAGACTCTGTGATAATGACTAGGAGTATAACAAAGGAAAAGTCCATGGTTTGAAAACCCCAGTCTAACAAGGAGGTCAGACTAGAAACAAATCAATTCAGCAGGTACAAGATGGCCTCTTACTGCATGTTCCAGGTTTGGAGTAGAGAAGGAGAAAAAAATAAAAAGCAAACTGTTTACCCTTGTGGTGAGTATATATTTTACTCAGAAGAAACAGAAAATGAACACTTTAAATAAGAAATGCATTGGGGCACCTGGGTGGCTCAGTCGGTTAAGCGGCCGACTTCGGCTCAGGTCATGATCTCACAGTCCGTGAGTTCGAGCCCTGCGTCGGGCTCTGTGCTGACAGCTCAGAGCCTGGAGCCTGTTTCAGATTCTGTGTCTCCCTCTCTCTGACCCTCCCCCGTTCATGCTCTGTCTCCCTCTGTCTCAAAAATAAATAAACGTTAAAAAAATTAAAAAAAAATGCACTATTTCCTTTAGATGATGGTGGAGGCTACTGAAACAAATACTACAAAAATATTCTCAGGTTGCTATGAAATCACAGCCAAATAACTATCAGATAGAAGGAACAGTTGATAATCTAAGGCTCCCTGAGAGGAGTTTTGAAAGCTAAACGATAATTTAGTAATTATTAAATGAAGGGAAGAGAATGTTAAGAAACCAACACCCTCCTCATTCATTTTTCTTAGGATCCTTCAAAGACATGGATGGGGATAAACAAGTTTCTGTTACTTTCATGAAGAACAAGGTTATAGCCACAAGAATTTCAAAGCAACTAAGAAACTGAAGGCAGAGTTGTAGGTAGTTAGACCTACGTAACCACCCAATGTGATGACAGGAGTGCAAAATATAAGTGGGGGATATAGCGGTTACTAGCCCCCCCCCAAAAAACCCACTAGGAATAGTATATTTCATAGCAGATTTCATTGCAGTATGACACCTGAGTAACATTTATCTTAATGATATTATAATATGTGAGATTCTTATAACAGTAATGATAACTTAGGGAAAAATCAGGAGAAAAGAAGACTGTAAAGTGACTAAGTAGTTAGCAAATACAAAAAAGACAGAATAATCTAAAATTTTTGACGTTATATTTAGATGACAAATGTAATATTGCTACTGAGTAAAATAAAGCAATATTTTTAAATAGAAGTTTACTACTTATGAGACAATAAACACATTAGATATTGGAGTTTTTTTTTTTTTCTTTGTGTGATTATTAAGTTTAAAGGTCTGGATAAAATGTTGTTATAAGAAGATGTATTAACAAACTTTACAGAATAAAGAAACCACGCAAAAAATAAGAAATGCTAACATACATCTAGCAGCAAATTAGGCATTCTCACAGGTGAACTATTTAAAACTTCTAATAAACAGGGAATTCACAGTCTATTAAACTACTTGTATCATAGAGAAAGAAGGAAAACTTCCAAAGTACAAAAAGGAAAATAAAACTCTAACATATAAATTTAATTCCAGGAAGGTAAAGATATTGTAGTATTAAAAAAAATTTACCAAAGTAACATGGAGTTTAAAACATGAAATTGCCAAGATGTAACCATTTTTAACTTATAAAAAAGAACAATTTCCTGTGTTGACATATTAGAATATCAAAGAGAAAAAATAATATAAATCATTTTGTTATGTGACAAAGTAGTTGAAAAACTTCACATTTACTGTATCACCCTTAATAATTAGTAGTTCATTTATTTCTGATTAATAAATATGCCACTGTATAAATATGCCTAAATTTACTTATCTTCTCTCCTGTTAAGGATATTGCTTGTATTTTGTTTTTGTCCATTATTAATAATATTGCTATAAGCAATAGAGTAAAAGTCATTTTGCAGACAATTTTTTTACTTCAGTTGATATCTAGGAATATAATTGCTGAGTCATAGGATAATTTATTTTTAACTTCATAAGCAATTATCAGGCTTGCAAAGTACATTTACCATTTGCACCATTTTAACCACTACCAACAATGCATGTGAGTCCATTGCTCCACATCCTTGCCAACAATTGACATAATCAGTCTTTGTATTTATCCATTATAGTGGGTCTACAGTGCTTTCCTGTGATTTTAGTTAGTCTTTCCATGACGATTAAATGGTGTTTATCACTCTTTCATGTGCTTATTTGTCATTTTTATCTATTCTTTTTTGAAGTGTCTTTAATCTTTTGCCCTTATTTATTTATTTATTTATTTATTTATTTAAATGGAGTTATATATTCTGGATACAAATTCTTAGATACACGCACTGTCAATATTTTCTTTTAATTTATGGTTTGCCTTTTCATTTCCTATGATGAACAGAACAATTTAATAGAAAAATGACTACTGAGTAGAGCTGTTTCTTAGAAGCTTTGAAAATAGAATTTTTTTCTTTCAAAAATGTTTCCTATCTGATTTTTGCTTTAATAGTTGTTACTGATGCTGTTATTTTCAGTATAAATTTCTCACAGTCACATCAAAATTTTGTCTTTGTCCCTTTGTCCTCTTTTCAGTTACAGAACATACTGATTTTCAAACATCCTTGGCTCCTCTGTGCTAGGATGGAAAGCAAGCTTGTTCCTTAAGTCAATGAGAGCAGTGTTGCTAACTACAAATAAAGTATTCTCTTGCTTTTTTTATTTCTAGATGTTTGACTTTTTTCAATATTACCATCTAAGAATTATGTATGTTATATTTGATAGGAATTCAAATCAAAAAAGGAGACAGATGCCATGGCCTCAGTAGCACATAAATATTATAAAAATCATAAAGTTCACTATTTTTGATTTATCCTATTTTTGTAATAGGATTCATTATAGAAATTAAAAGTCAAGTTTATGTGAAACCTATGCCCATACCTCACACAACTGAAAACCAATTTCTGATCTAGGTCAATAGTTCTCTCATGCACCTTTGTTTTTCCTACAGCTTTCTCTTACCAAAAAATGCTTCCATGAAATTATTATAATGAACTATGCACAAAACATATAGGTAAGAACTATTTAACAGCATGAGAATGAATGAAGGAAATAAATTTGTCAGGGGACGTATTATACTACATGTTTACATAAGACAAAAGAAGCTGTGCACAATTATATGGCTGCCTAAATTAAATATTTATAACCCATGAACTCTTGTAATTTTTCACTTCTTATGAATAAGTATGAATATATTATATGTTTGGAGATCTGAGCACTCGAGTATATTATCCATGCCTTCCTTCTTGTTTTTTTATTTTATACATACTATTTTCTATATTGAATGATATCACCCTTGCCACATTGTATCTGAATGGCGTGTTCACTATTCCAATTTGTATTTTGAATTCTTAGGGTTGTGACTAGCAGAAATACGATTACCCTACAGCTGTGTGAAGTAGATATTACCTCTTACAGAAAATTCAGAAAGATCAACTGCTTGCCCCAAGTCATACAACTAGTTCAGTAAGCCCATGACATTTACACTATAGAGTGCTGTCATTATTAGAGAATGCATTAAGTGAAGTTATAGTTCAACACTAGTGGAATCAAAAAGTTAGCTATTTAGCTTATTAAATGTGATAATACAAAAATAGAGAGAGAAAACAATTACAAATTGTGAAATGCCATTTGATTGGAACAATGGCCCTTGCATACTCTACACTTTTCTCCCAATCCAAGCCATAATTCATAGAAAAAAATATTAACTTTTATTAACTTTTCCATTATTTTAATTGCACAATTCTCTAATTCAAGGTAATACATTGTCGTTTGTTTTCTTCTCTTAAAATTGTTTTGTATACATTAAGCAAATGCATTTAGACTTTGTTTATGCTTGGTTAAAAAATGAAAAAGATTATGATAGTGAAGGGAAAAAAAGGAGCATTTGAAGTAAAGTCAGTCTAGTATTGTTTTTTTCTGTAAAGAAGGCTGGAGGAAGAACATATGGTGACAACTTCTGAGGGTGCCAATGTTAACAAAAACACTTTTACAAATATCTTCATTACAAATGCACAGAGTATAAGGATCAAAGAACAACAACAAGGAAACAAGGGGAGGACTGAACAAAATATTTTCATTTGCCCCATTAGATGCACTCTCCACATTTCTCCTTCTTTCCTCATCCTTGCTTGGTCCCCCAAGAGGCTCACCATGCCTACCACTCGGTGCGCAGGAGGCTGATGCCACAGGACTGCATCAGTGGGCTTCTTCAACCCCTGACTTCCTTCTGAGTGTGTCCAAAGGGAGTCATTGCAGGGAACAGGGCGTTTGAGTAAATACTCTCCCCACTGTTTCTGCTAGATCTCCAAAAGCTGACTACAGAGATTCTCTAATTTTCATCTGCCTTCTAGATCATCAGCTGTTTATTCCCCCATCACTCCTACCATTACCAACCTATTTTGTGGGGGCCTGTGGGGATTTGCAACATGGTTGTGACTAGTCAAAAATTCTAACTCTGAGTCCTTTACCACATCTGCTATCGGAAAATTCCATACCAAGGAATGTAGGATCTTACTTCTTGAGTGGCGACTAAAGGTGATCAGGTAACTAAACTATAATAATAGAAGTTAACTTCCCAGCGGAAAACTGGAGACAGTTAAGTGAGGATAAACATCCTCTTCCTTTCTACCTTGGATAGACTGTTCCAAGGTATGGTTTCTATTTTCAGTAGGTCTGGAGAATTCCTCCTCCAAGACCAAGTGATTTTATTTTCAGAGCAATCACTCTTATTTCCTTTGGCTCTTTGCAAAACACAGTGAACAGAAAGGTATTACATTTCTTTCAATCTTTAGAATTCTACTACCATTTTCTTGGTTTCTGCTACTATGAGATTGCACACCCCACATAAAGATATACTTAATATTTGCATGAGTTTCTATCTAATAAGAAGCATAAACAAATTATGTAGAGACATAGCACTTTTAATAAATTTTTTCCAAATTTCATTTCTACTATTGTTAACCTTTGTAACTTTGTAAGGGATAGAGAGACAGGTTTTTTTTTTTCTGTTTCAACAGCCATAATCAATGTGTCTTACCTTTCCTACTTTGTAAGATGAGCCTTCCCTCAGCTCATTTATCTAAATTCCCCTCCCAAATTCCGATCAACCACACTTTCACTTTTTGCATTGTGAAGACTAATATTAATACCTTTTTCTTAAACCTTAATTTTTAATTTAAATTTAATGTGTTTGCTGCATATAATTTATGAAATTTAATACAGTAAGTATTGTTTATGTCATGAATATGCAAAGCACTCTTCACTGTAGAGGTAGTAATGTTATATATATATTTTTTTTCTTATACCAATTATTTATCTGGATTGTAATTGCTTTATTTTATACTGAGATATATACATTCACAGATATATGTATAGAACTTCTCCCATATAAAAATATTTTCCACATAACTCTTTTTAGGGCCTTCTATTTCCCTACACCATACTAAATAGATCATCCCTAAATTTCTCACACAGAGCCATCCTAGGATTTTATGTCTAGGATTTCACTTCTTGTTTTAAGTTACTTCTCTTGTTTTTTGGAAACAAAGTTCACTATCCATTCCTGGCATAAACTCTCAGGTAAATAGAACTAATTGAGAATTTCATCAACCTAATATTTTGGAAAACACTCTCTGGCAATTTATTAAAAATTTAAACATTTACAAGATGATCCAGCCATCTACTTCTAGGTATTTTCCTGAAAGAATGAAAGGTCCATACAAAGACTTAAATATCAATGTTCACAGCAACTTTTTCATAATAGCCCCAAACTGAAAACAATCCAAAAGTCTATCAAC